>NW_010286352.1:37322-58942 GCF_000700745.2 Antrostomus carolinensis
CAAATAAACCCATTTCAGGTGTTTGGCTGTAACCCTTTCACAGCTGTTGCTCTTTATAGCCACTTAGAACAATATTCAATAGTATGCATGCTAAAATCTGAACTGAGACCGAAAATTAAAATACCAGGTAAAAATAGGCAAAGAAAGAACTACAAATCTTACTGGGGGCAGTTGAGCAGTTTTTTCTTCTTGCTGGATTGGGTTGCTGGCTTTATGGATGATAAAAAATATTTTTTATGTTTAAAAAAGGTAGTAAACTTCCTTTGGATTAACAGTATTGTAATCTATCAAACATGAAAGCCACAAAAATACTGAACATTGTTTTTGACATGAGCCCACTGACTCTGCTGGAGCCACATCCATTTATCTTTCAAAGGCTGTGGGTACTCATAATTACAGATTTTAGAGCCAGAGGAGACTGTTTTATGTCCTGGTCTCACCAGGGCAGCAGAACCCTAGAATTTTATCATTAAATTCATTAAAAATGTAGCTTCTAACAGTGGCTGGCTTGCAGTGGGTTGTGGTGAAACAGCTGCTATGTACATAACGGAAACACATCTGTAGACTGAATAGTGTGCGCATGTGGATTCCCCCAGCCTGGAACCATCTAAGAAGCTATGGTAATCCCCACCAGTGGATGCAGTCATACAGATGGCAAATGACTTGCTCCTTACCCTCTTCGGCCCAAATAAATTGTGGTACAGTGTTCTGAAAAACGGGTGTAATTGCATCGATACGCTCCTCCCATTAGGTACTCTATCACCAAACCAATATCAATCAGACTTATCCGATAATCAGGAGGTAAGTTTCCCTGCAATGAAAATAAGAAGGATGGTGGGGGAGGAAGAAATGCTTATTACTGGCATTGTTTATTATACTTTAGAATGGTGTTAGAATAAAACAAATTAAATAGTTAAAAAGAGAAATGTATTATTAGGCTGGTTAATTAATTCACCTTAAAATAGATCCAACCGAAACCTGGATATTCTCGCTTGGAAAGAAGACATAGGTTAAATAAGAAGGTGAAGAACTTGTTGGAAGTAACAGAAGATAATGTCAGTACACAGTACTCGTATTCTTCAGCTGGGGAAACAAGGAACACGACTGCAGGACAAGAAGCACGAGGATGAGTACACTTGAAAGGTCAGGCACAGTTGCTGGACTCTAGTCCTGCAAGATAGCACCTTTTCTGCACCACCTGTCCCCTACAACTCTTGTCCTAGCATCTCACGTCTCTGCTGGCATCTCTTTGGACTGCCTCATCTGCACTGCCAAGGCACAGTGAAGTCATGACATATCATTTGTTCATAGGGCACCAGCTCCTGCGTGTGATCTTACCATCCTGCAGTGTTTCCTTCCCATGTTCCAGGAAAGAAAGGCAGAGGTAAAAGAGGTAGAGGACTACTCTACTCTACTCTAGAGGACTTGCACAGTGCATTAGTTACTATTATGGCTAGCTGCTAGAGGCAGAGAGTCTGTTAGCATTTGTTCTTGGTGTTACAAATAAACACTTATTTTTTTGCTTATATTCCACAACTCATGTGAGGAAAGCATCTGAATGTATGGATGCAAGTATAAAAGTTGTAATAAACAAAATATCTGTGGCTAATCCTTTGGGGTTTTGTTCAAGAAGAAAACTCATTGAAATCCCAACATACGTTACCAAAAACCTCCCTAAGCACAGTAATCTTGCTACCTAATTTCCATTAGTGCCAGGGAGACTGTCTCTCAAGAGGTGCTTGTCACAAGGGTCATCAGCAGGATCCTGGAAAAGACATCTACATACTTGCTCTTCTGCTTCTTTTCCTTTCTTATTCTCTGTTAAATATAATACACATATACAATGTCTTCAGCATATACCTTTTATTTTGAAGGGAAAAAGAATGATAAATATGTCCGCATCTTATTGCCCTCACTTTGTGATCTCCTGAAAATAGCCACACTAATGTTATGAATTCTCCAATATTTACGGCTTGCAAAGCTATGAAGAAAGATCTCAGTTGCTTACAGCATATGAATCTGAGTCTGCTTTTGAGTTAACTGGGCATTTCTGTTCTCCAGTAGCAGTCAGCCTGATGTGATGCTTCACAGGCCAGAACAATTCCAGGGTGGGCTGGTCTCACAGATGTGCTGGTGAAGTGCTTTTAGGGGTCTCTGGCAATCGAAGAACAAAACCCCAGTGTAGGCACATCAGCTTTTTTGTTCCTTCCTGAGAACTCCACAAGGAAAACTCCTTGCCTTACAGGAGGGAAGGGCTAATGCAAAGTGAATGTCTCCAAATGAAAGTTTGCCTCTTTCTCTAAACCACTGCCTCCAAATTGTTCAGCTGAGAGTTCAGTGTGCAGTTCCCTACCAGAAAAGAAGGTGTGATACAGCAAATTGTGAATAGGTCACCGAGATCTGTAGATCTCATTAAGAACCCTGCAGATTTACAGAAAATTCTCTGTCCTATATGTCATTGTGCAAGGTATATGACCACAAATTAAGGGTTGAAAGAGAGATAAATTATCCGTCTGGGAACTGCGAGCGGTAGCCTCGGAAAAAGGCTCTAGTAAAAATATTAGCTTGTATAGTCAACATTGCAGAAGGACCAGGAAATTGTAATTGTTAGCTTCAAAATTTTCAGTGTCCTGTAATAAAATAATTGCATTTTCTATAATGATATACAACACAGATTACAGTTAGCCTGTAGCTCTTTTTACGTGTTCATCAAAAGAAGGATAGTAATTCTCAGGGAGCAATTTTATGACTGCCATGTCTTGCTGGAAATATCTGCATGTCTGCAGATATCTGCCTGGCTTCTCTGCAGATGTGCTTATTAGATTCAGAGAAGAGAAACACTAATGGAGAGCAGATGGCAACTGGTTCTGTGGAAGAGATGAAATAGATGCAAAGATCCTCCTTCCTCTTCTGCTTTGGCAAGGAGGAGCAATGCTTATTTCCCTCCCTGCTCCCACTACACAAACAGCGTGCTGAAAGGTTGAGGAAGGACAGAGGGAGGTAGTGCTGTAGTGTACCATGCCTTGTAATGGGCTGGGATTCAAAGGGACAGAAGATCAAGTAAATTTAGTGGCAAAAGGTGAGCTGTCAACTATCTTTCAGTAACGTCCCTTACATTCTTTTGTACTCTTCCTACTCTTGGCTAATCCGATGGACAGGGGAATCACTGTGATCATATGCAGATATGCATATTAGCTTAGTTTATTTGAACCCAGTCATTTTTATTCTGAACTGTTTAAAGAAAAATAATGTCAATCTAAAAATTAAATCCTTCTAGGTTCTTTTTTGTTTGGTTGTTTTTTTTTCCAAAAATGTTTTTCTGTCCCCAGAATGCTTAAGGCAATGACAGTTTTACTAGAACAAGAATGAAGGCAGTGGCAGAAGTAGGAGTTGTAGCTCCAAGATGAGTTATAGTTCTTCTATAGACTCATGCTGTCTTAGTTTAAGACACTAAAACTGAACGTTTTGATATTAACAAGTGGCAAAAAACCACTTGAGCAATTAAAAACACACAACAGGCATCAGGGTACTGCATGAGTTTCTTGACATAGTTCTTTTGTTTTCTAAAATTTCATACAGGAATTTAGATAAAAAATTTCCAACAGAGTTGCTTTAAAAATAGATGCATCTAAACCTCCCAGATAATATTAAAACACATTATTAAAGAGAACTCACAAATCCATGGCAGAAATATACATTTTATAGACATACATATATGTATGGCTCCATGCTAATGCACAATTACTTTTCCAGAGTGAGCAGCCATAGTAAAGCCAATTAGACCATCCTTGTGAGAGGAGTTATGCATGCGCCATAGCATTTGCCATATCAGCAGACATTTTGAACAGCAGTGAGTCTGCTTGTAAATGAAGCATAGTGGCGCAAGAGGGCCAGAACCCCTTCAAAAATTTGGATGGCCCAATTCTAGAACATCCTAGGTCATCAGGAATGACAAAATAGAAGGTTTTGTCCTGAGGTCCCTTCCAACCCCTACCATTCTGTGATTGTGTGATTTTGGGGTATGATATGTACCACAGTTAATAATCAACTAACCTTTTATTGTTGGGACAAGCTCTTCAGTGCTAATGAATTATTCTTTTGCTGAAGAAACTTCATTTTAAACTGTAGATAGTAAATTATGGTATTTCTTCACTTCATGCGCATTTGCACATTTGCTGAGGAAAAAATAATGCTTTCAAAATTCTGGATGTTGGTTCTTAGTTCTCTGGAAATGTGGACACACAGTAGCAGCCCAAAATAAAGAATTTTGAAAAATTACATCATCCCAGAGTGGAATTAAGATATATTGATTATATATAATTATTGGATTAAGGAAAAAAATCATCTGTTAATGTCTACTGAGCTTCATTAGCTAATTGAGCCAGGGAAGGCTGTTTTAAAAATAACCTGTAGAGGGCAACCTGCACTTACAGACAGGATGCCATGCACGGCCACCAGTTCTTCCTGCTTAGTCTGGATGCATCCGTTTGTATGGTCCAGGGCAGGAACTCAACCCCGAATGTTAAATTCTGTACCCTTGACAGGCCATGTCAAAAAGGCCATGATGCAAACGACGAAGGCAGATTTGTTCCCACATGTAGTTATGGAATTGGGAGGATTGAAACGAGAGATGAGCACAGCTGTCCCTAAAGCAGGCTCTGTATTAAGTACTTTTCTTGTTAATATGTGAAGAATTTAAGTGTGCTCTGATTACTGTAAATTCTTGAAGGTTGTGTCTCCAGGCCTGCACAATATGCTGGCCAGGCTAACAGTCTTCACAGCGATATTTGGAAGTCCAAAGAGAAAAAAAATTGTCGTCTTGTGTGTGGGTGTGCGTGTATGAGCACACATCTGTGTCTGTAAGCTGTGACAAACAGGATGCGGCAATGTGACTTCTGTCACATTTCTACTTTATTTCTGCTTCCAGTTTTCTACTTTATTAAGCAGGCAGGGTGATCTGGTGGTCTTTCAAACAAACAAACAAAAAAACCCCAGTGATTTATACAGCTATGTAATACAATTCTAGTAAATTAAATAATGTTTCTATGATTTGTAAGCATCCATTTTCTATTTCAGAATTCACAATGATGCAGATTTAAATAACTTTTTATAGCATACACCCTTTAAAATAGTGCAGGTTTAAGAATTGGGATACATGCATAAAAAGCACAGAGTATGCATAACGTTTAAGTGTTGTCTCAAGGTGACATGCTACATTTTTTGTATTTATATTTTGTGATACTGTAATTAACTGTGAGAGGTTAGGTATCTGGCATCAAAATATATATAAACTCAAAAAAATATCATCAGCAGTGTGGTCTGATTTTCATGCACAGTGGGCCACTTAACTGTCAAATAGTGATGTCCATTAAGAAGTTATTTCCAAGGTGTTTTCATTTAAACTGTTGTCAGTTCTGCAGACTGATTTACAGCATGATTGACTGGTAAGGGATCTGCCTAGATGGCAGGGCTATGGTGAGCTGTCACTTTTCTCTGTGTGAACCGTGGTTGCTCCTCATCACTGACAAAATGAGAAATACAGCCCCAGAGGTGCACCCAGGCACACTTCTGATGAAGGTGCTAGAGGGCTGCAACAGGCCATTTCTTTTTAAAGCCCTTAACTATATTCTAGTAAGTTTACAGATTGATTTCATGTAGTGGGAATTACTGGAGACTTTAGTTATGGACAGAGGAATGAAAGATGAATTTATGGAAAAATGACCATCACCTAGCATTTAGCAATCACCTTGGAACAAATAATGTAATTAAATATAGTGTAAATTTATTTAATGTCAATATATTTATATATATCTGTAAGTACTGATCATCTTTGCCTATTTTGATGCCTTGTTTAAAAGAGCTCCTTTAAAAATATATCTTTTGTTAGGGACTCAGAAAAAGATATTATTTAGTCACTCAACATGGAAATTCCTATGCCTTCAAATGAGGACTTGGAAAGGTGCACTGGGGGAGACAAGGAATTTGAAAAGGTATGTATTTTAAAATAAGAAGACAGAGGCTGCTTATTTCAAACTCTTATAGGCACATAAATAACATCATATTTAGTAAAAGAAAGAATTCTTGTAACTTGGACTTCAAGAGAAATAGCCAGTCTAAATGCATCCTAGCTTTACTTCACTCCATCCATGGGGATTTGTGCATAAAAGCAGTTTCAGTTTCACACTTTCTGATGGTCACTTAATATACTATATATAATTGAACAATGATGATGCCATGTAACACACCAACCAAAGAAAAACATCAGAACCTCCCTAAACACAGCTACTGACTCGGTGCTACTATTCTGTAGCACTATTTAACAGAAAGATGATATATGAAGATTTGCCACTCCTCTCCCCTAGTTGTCTTCAGTTCTGCTCAGCTGTCAGGGACTGAAGAAATCATCAAAACCTCTACTTTTACAAAAAATCTTCATTCCTTTTTCAATCTTCTATCTAGTCCCATGTACAGAAATCTTTCTCAAGTATGCTACCCTTGAGGCCTGACTTACATAATGTGCAAGGTTGTAATCTGCAAATGCTTTGAGAGAATGTGCAAGCTGATGAGGTCAGTTGCAGACTCAATCTCCTTACTTGATCCATATATTTAAAGGATAAGGGATTTTCACTCATTGCTGCTGTTGTACCACTTTTAATCCAGAACACATTGCTAAAGGTATTTGGTATCTCCTCCCTGTCACTATTCCTTTCTGTGTTTCTGCCCTGCCTTCCAAACAGGTCTTTATAATTCAAGATGCTTGAAATTAACTTGATAAGGGAGCAGGGGGAAGTTCCACAACTTCTTTTTGTATATTTCTGCTGAGGAAGATGGCAACAATATACCACACACCACAGAAGGAGGAACTGTTTCAGCAAACTAGGATCCAGCAGAAGAATAAGGGCTATTTTACAGGCTCGGAAGTAAACTAAAAACATGGAAATTAGCTTTGACAATAGTTGCAGGTATGGAAAAATACAGATAACAGCATAAATCCACATGGTATGTAAAAGCCTACAATTATGCTTGCGGAAGCACTATTAATCAAGCATCTAAAACCACAGAGAAAGCAAGCCAAATAACTTGCTAGTTGTGCTTTGTATGCAAAAAATTTATATTGGGTACATACAAACAGGACATTCTGTAATGGCAGGGGAAGGAGAAGGCTCTGACTGAAAGCTCATGCAAAACAGAGATTGTATCTAGCTACAAAAAGCAATCACAGCATTATCTCCAACCTACCGTCTATTGCATTCTTACCTTTTTGACGTCCCTGACTAGATGATACAGAGTGTTGGATGGTCCATGTCTCTGCAAAGAAGAATAACACAGTTTTGCATTGTCCAAAGACCTCCAAGATGTAAATCCTGAAATAGCTTTCTCATCTTAGTAGTTTAAAAATCAGGCAACCGAGAGCACTTCAATTCTACGGTGTTAGCAATTAAAAAAAATAAAATCAATGACAAGCATTATTTCACCTGACTTCTCTTTTGTATAAAACCATTCTGCAAGAAAAACACAAGAACTGCCATACTGGATGAAAACTAAGGTCCTATATACCAGATTAGGCTCCTGGCATAGGCAAAGCAGGAGCCCAGCTCAACATGCACAGCCTCTGGGAGAGAGTGGAAGGAAAACCAGCTGCTTAAGTGTCAGTCTTCCTGCACTCAGGATCTCCACTTCCATCGTTGATGGCTCAGAGAGCCCCTGAGCCTGACATTGAGTCTGGGCTGTCTCCTCTGAAAGCCACTAACAGCATGCAGTGTGTGAATTTGTTCAGTCTTCATTTGACTCCACCTGACCTGCAAAGCATTCCACAGCAGACTCTCACAATTTCAATTCAACATTATATAGAGAAGTACTTTCTTTCCTGTTGTGTTTTTGACTGATATTTTGAGAGACTTTTATGGGAGGTCTCCTTGGGTGTAACTGATGATAGACCAGACCACTGTGTATGTGCAGTCAGTGTTTCCATACACACACTGCTCGCACTTGCCAACACTTAATTTTATGTAACTCCATCACTGAACATGATGAGACTTTCCTGTGATTCTTCACGTGCTGCTTCAGATTTGCCTACTCTGAGTGATGCTAAATCACCTGCAAACATTCTTCCTTTGGGAGTTACTATTTTTCAGATGATCTCTAAACAGGCTGAAGAGTAGTGGTCCCAGGACAGGGTCTTGGACGACCCTGGTCATTATGTCCTTTTGTGGTGAGAACAGACCATGTATTCCTAGTCTCTGTTTTCTATCATTCAATTAGTTTTTAAACCACAAGTGTCCCTTATCTCCTATGCCCCTTGGCAGCTACATTTCTTTAATAACCTTTGAGGTTTTCAAATATTGTCAAACAGGTTTTGCAAAAACAAGTGGGCCATGTGCAATGTCCTTATTCTCCTGCAAGTTGACTTCAGAAATGGTAATATATTTCTAAGGCTTAATATTTTCCTACAGGAGCTGGGTAAAATCTTTCTTGACACAAAATTGATCACCTTGTCTATTAATTCCATTCTTTATTATATTGTTACAAATTTGCCATGGCAGAAGCCAGATTCACTGGTTTGTAGCTTCCCAGGTCACTGTTAGGGCTTGTGTTGAAATTTGGTATTTTTTAACTGGCCTTGTAATTTTTTTGGTGCTAAGGCTACTATGGATGCATTAGATCATACATCATAATTGGTAGTTTAGGCATTTCACAGCCTGGGTCTTTTGGAATTCTCACAATAATTTAGGGTGATTTCTACAGCTCACAATAAATTTGCTCAAAAAGGCCTTCTTTTAGCTATAGAACTGAAGACTTTCCTCAGACTTACTCCCTGTAAAAACTGGCTTTGGTACAAGAACTACAATGCTTATCTCTGTAGCAAGGAAGCTCACAGGTTTACTGTTCTTAACACACGGACACTAGTTGATAGGCGAAGTTTAAGCTGATCAAAGATCAGATGGGAACCTGTCTCAAGGGTGGCATGGACACCTGTTCCTCTGCATTTTGCTCAAATTTAATGAACTGTTTTCATGTTTGATATCTTTGAAAGACTGACTTCTGGTCACCATCAGTGTGAAACATCTCTGGATAACAGCCCAGTGTGGCAGCTTATGACGGGGCTTTGAAAAGTACTGGCAGAAAAAAACTTTTTGAAAAGGGTTGTGCACCATATCAGTCTCCAACTGGTAGAACTAGCATTCCTAAGAACTAGACAATGCTTTACGATTTTTTTCATACCACTTAAGTAATTTGAACTTATTGGCTTCTCTCAGTAAGCAATGATGATGTGAATCTTGGAATGTGTTTTGCACTTGATAACTCTGAAGCAATTTGAACCTGTACAGTTTTATGTTCGTTTTAAGGGCAAAGATATAAAACTTGCAAACAGGGTTTTAAAAGTCAAAAACTATCATTTTTGACCATTCAGTGAGGACACGGGGAAGACCTTCACTGTAACAGACCTCCTGAAATAATCAGATTTCACCTCTGAATTCAGGATACTATCCCAAGAAGTTTGCTTCTGTTTTAGAGTGGCTGAGCTTAACAGTTGCAAGATTTTTCTGAAACCTTAAGGGCTTATTCTGTCAGGAGTCATATATTGCCGTCCTACAGGTCCTAACTTGCCAGTTACTGTCTTCCAGCCAGTGCCATCTGCCTAAATCTCAGGTCTATCATACTGGTATTACAATGACTTGAAATCAGCTGGTACTGTGTGGGGCTTAATCCATGTTTTACAAAATCCATACAGCAGACTAGGTGGGCAAGACATAACATGTTCCATTACATGAGAGACAAAGCTAAGAGACAATGTGGACTTCTAATATGGAACTTCCTCCACAGGTGTTGGCTGCCTTGTGTATCATCATGTCGTTGGAATATGAGTAGGAGCTAGAACAATGAATATAGAGATAGAAAAATTGCCTTAGGTTGGCCCTACCGTATTGTACAATTCCTCTAGCCGGGAGATGGTGAGAAAACGATGCATGCTTACTCCATTTTCTATGAGTAATTTCACAAAATCCACTCTGTCCAACACCAGTGCATCCAGCATTGCTTGCTCAAGGGAGCCCACCTGCAAAGCAAGTGATTATTTCAGGCCATTCCTGGGCATCACAGGCTGTATCTAGCTGGTCTGGTCACCCTCGCACAAGCAGGGAATCCTGATAAAATTCTGAGGGTCGCTCTGCCAAGCTTAAAATGGGATAATCACAGTTTTAGTCCTTATTAGATTCTCTGATTCAGGTCAGCATTTCAAAAATGGGTGTCAGAACTTTAAGATTAATATATTCTAGGAAATCCAGATTAGGACCATGGAACTGGAACCCAGGAAATTGGTGACCACACCACCACACTATTCACCATCTCATTATTATCTTTATTTCTCACTTTCCTGACAAACATTTTATTTATATTGGGTATATTTGTTATGTGCTCACACAGTCACTTTAGTTCTGTCTTTACTATCTTTTTCCTCTGTTCATGGTATGGAAACTCAGGGAAACTTTGACACCCAGGAAGCAGAAATAGCTCCACAATTAGCATTTCTTTGAAAGGACAAATGCAAGAGGTCTTCCTACGCAACACTTCTTTCCTATCTCTTTCAGCCTGAGGGGGAGTTAGATGGATGAGAAATTATCTCATACTTCCAGCTTTTAGCTTGCAAAATGATTGCAGCTTGCAGCATTTATGCAAAGTTTTGCTATGATGTGGTGACGGAGCAGTAACTACAAGGACAGTTTAGTACCATTAAAATCCATCCTATGTTTTGATGCATACTTATGCTCAATACTGAAGACAAAATAAATAGTCCTGTTCACTCATAACTGAAAAGGCAAGTATTTTTTCAATTAGCTCTAAGGGGCAGCAAGCTCATGAAAATACATTTAAAGCAAGGATAAGCAAGAAGATTTTATTTTTGTTATAATTTTTCCATGAGGAGTTGTAAATGCTCATGTAATGACAGCACACGAAATTTTCAACATGGTGACAAAACAAGTGTCACAGTAATGAATGTTGTGATCCAATTAAACCTTCTGAATGAAGATATGGTGGGTTTTAAGGACATACAGGTAGAGACAGAGTCCTTCTGTTTTTTTGCCATTGTACAAACCGCAACACAAGATGGGAGTTGACTACTCCTTCTCTGCCCCACACAGTGTTCAATAAATCCTCTATTTACAGCTCTCCCACTGCCATAGAAAAGCTCTGTGCACAGTAAGACCCAGGGGAATGGTGCTGGCCAGGGAGCCTGTCTGCACAGCTGGCAGCTGGAGCATAGGATGGTGCAGATGTGAAATTAACACCAGCTCCGGTCTGGAGCCACAGCACTTCTGTGGTAATACTGCTGATCAGCTCTCATGGTCCAGTTGATGACCTCCAATATTTGTGCAGCATATTTTTGATGTCCAGTCATTATAAAATTCAGTATTTGTATATAAAAGCACGTTGCTTGAAGACCAAAAAGAAGTTTTGCCTTTCCTTTAATTTATAGCCTAATATTGTAACATGGCTGTAAACAGATACTAATTTTTCTCAGCTTGCAGAATCATTACTTGATAGTATAAATGTGTTGCTTTCCATCTTTTTAAAGGTGTGGTTTCTCAGTGTTAAGGCATCGCTAGATGTCAGCATTTCCTTGAACCAGCGAACATACTAACATCTCTGTAACATTGACTGGTTTCAGTTCCTATTCAGTTGCTGTGAATAGGAACTTTGTGTTTGGCTGGGAGCATGACTCAGTATATTTTAAATTGTGTTAAAACCACCACTGCCAACAGAGCAGATTTAATGTTGTGTAGTGTTTAAAGTGTTTTCAGTAGAAGATGATGTATATATACTGTACCGGCCACTGTTGCCCGTAAATAAAGATCTGACTGCGGGCGATGTCTACTCTGTTCCAGGCTAATGCTAGGCTCAGCTGGTCGGGAGCAGATGCGTTAGCTCCTGTGTATACAGACAGGGGTGCAGGGAGGAGAGAAGGAGAAAAAAAGAAACAAGACATACTTTAGACTCAGTCAACAGACCACCATGGTAATTCCTCTTTGTCAAAAATCTCACAGATGTCCATGTCATTTCTGCAACTGATCTCACATTAAACCAAAATCAACCCTTCCATTGTCCCTGTGATATGGGTTCTCCAATCTTAATCTATGTTTCTCAGATTGTCTCATAATCATTATATCCTCACACCCCCCTTGAAAAATTCAGTAGGTACACATGATATTGGCAGATGCAACTTGGGCTGAAGTGAACTAGTTCCCCTCCTCTTGGATGGGAGAAGCCAGGAGAGATGCTGATCCAGCTGCAGGAATAGGCACACACACGTATGCACGTGAGCACACTCACGCACACACGTGTGCATCTAGCAATTACAAACAGGTTCAACTCACGCAAACCCCACTGATTTCGACAGTCATGCATTTTGTTATGCATTCCCACCTGCTAAGGTGGGGATCCTGCCGAAGCATAGAATTTCTTCTCTGTCTATTGGCACTGAGGGGTTTTCGTGGGACAAATTTCCCTTCACACAAGCAATATTCATACAAGAAAGCAGGCTATGAAGCTGGTGTCATGGTATAACACATCCAAATTAAATAAGAAACTATGCAGATGATAAGATGGGTTTGGAACTGTTTGTGTTTTAGAAGGGAGCGTATGTTTTCCCCTGTACTTTTAATGGATGCTGTGGGACATTCCTGTCCTGCTGTGCTTTTTTAATATTTCACTAAGGATTTCATGGTTATTAGCTGATTTGTAAAAATAAAACAGCATTTGTGCTTCAGTGTCACAGGGAGAACTGGCCCAAATGAACTGATTAACCATACAAATAAAGGGCCCTTAACTTTTAACTACATAGCTGCTTGTGGTGATTAGGTGATTGTATAAAGGCTCGCTTTTAAAGACCTCATACCTCCACTGTTTTCTTGTCTTTATTAATTCTTATACTGATATAATGGAGTGAGGACAAACAAAAGCTTTTCATTACTTTAAAGCATTTCTCTCCCCATTTCAGTGCTATTCAAAATCACACACTGTTCCCAGCTGGAAGTGGAGGCACAGAAAACATAAAGTGTAACACGCTGGCCACTGAAGTCCCCTGGGAAGGATTAGTTCAGCAGACCTTTAGGAAACTTAGTCTACAGTTTAATTTCATAACTGCCAACTTTGCAGCCAGTTCAGTCTCACGAAACTTTGCCAAACACTTGGCAATATCTACAGCAGTTATTTGGGAGATGGTGGACTGTAGATCATCCATATTACTTTCATTTTATTACAGAAATGCGCACCTACCTTTTTATAGGTAGGTTATGCAAGAGCAGAATCATAGAAAGAGATGAAGAAAAGAAGAAAAAACAGTGAAGAATGTAAAAGACCTTTCTGTGACTAAGAAATAACAGCAACACCCCTTTGCGTAAGACACAGCTTCTCATTGCCATATACTACGACACAGGCAAAAGCTCTCACGAGAGACCTCATGGAGGATGCCAAGAACATCTGAACCTTCTGAGTTTCTTACACAAGCAACAGGCAACAGTCAAGAACAGAAAAAATTTACCTTTGGGAAGGGCAAAAATGTCTTTGCATACCCGCAGTGGGCATGATAGTATAAATTAAGTACAGAGAGTAAATACTGTTCTCCCCCTTTCTGAACCAAAAAACAGATCCTCTCAAAATGTCATTGGATCTTCTCCTTCCCATCCGTGTGCCCGCAGAAGCAAGAGCCTCAGCAGGTGCTCAGGCAAGCTGTCTGGTGAGCAGTGGAAGAGACATGTGGGTGAACTACAAAACCCAGGGGCAGTGATGGCGATCCCACAGCCTGGCACCATTTTGCACATGTGATGAGGAAGCTCCACCTCTTGATTTTCCTAAACTGACTACAGCCTACAGTCCGGGCAGCCAGGGGTGTAGCCTGATTAGAAACCACTTTGGATCACGATAGGATCAGATGGACTTGGACTTGCACTGCCCTCACTTCATCCAAAAACTCAAGCCAAATCATAGGGGCTCCAGGTGATTACCTTCTGACCCCTAGCAGAGAGCTTTCCCCAGTTTGTGTCAAGTGACTAGCACTCCTGGGTCTTTCTGTGCTTTAGGAATGACCCAGCTGCTGGATGAACAGAGGGCATTCTGGTGCATCTGATCACGTGAAAGAGCAACTGGCATGGGGCATGAGGCAGTGGCTGCACCACCAGAAAGGCCCCCAAGCCTACCTGTTCATCAGAATTGTTGTCTTTGAGCATGCTTACTGCTCCATATACTGAGCAGAGGGGAAAACAAGCCATGGTGCAGTCTCTGTCCTTCCCACCTCCCTTCATGGTGTTTAAAGTTGCCAGCAATAGACAAGTTTTCCTGTGGGCACATATGCAGTCCCAGAGATGATGCTCTTCTCAGTGCTTGTTACCATAATGGTTCTTTTCATTGTCTCACAGAGTACTGCAGACATTTGGCAGTTCAAGGAAATGTATGGATTTTCAAGGGGGTTTTGTACTTCAGGTCCAAATCAGCCCATCAGCTAGGATGTAGATGGGACAGCACAGGTCTGCATGCTGGGCTCTGATGCGTGTAGTGGGATGGTCTCCCAGAGTCAGGTTTGTTGTTGGAAAGCCCGTGTATGCTTCTCCTCTTTCCTGTCTTCTCCATGTGATTTTCAGCTTAATGTGCATTACACTAGTGTTACGTAACAGGAGAAGGAAAATAAAATCTATAAAAGTTTGTACAGAGCAGCATATGGGCTGCAGATGCTGTTTCATCGATTTTATTCCAGGATGGACTGATGAATTTTGACTCAAATGAAAAAGAAAGTATTCAGATTATTTCAGATGGAATTCTATCCAGCATTAAGAAGCGAAGATTATTACACTAATATAAAAAAAAACTCTCTAGGACATATGTGAGGCAGGCTTCCCTAAAATACTGCCTCCTTTCAATCATTTCTTTGATTTCATTTGGTTTCACAGAGCATGGATTTCAGTCGATAAGAAAAATGCAAAAAGTGACCTCTCTGAGGACTCATCTTGATCATAAGCATCACTGCTCTTAGATGGCCATCCAGGAGTGCTTGGAATTCTTGCATAGATTCTTCTGGTAAAAAGTCAGATGATCTATCCAGTATCTTGGACCAAAAATGCAATACTCCTTGATGATAAAGCCTAGGACCATAAACTTGACTCTGTACCTAGGTGAGCCAGGGTACACGTCAGACAATGAATGTTGTGCCCTTGCAGGATCCCAGATTACTGAAGAGACAGACTACAGGCTTTTATATACTGGCTAAAGTTTACTGTGATCAATGTAAATTTCTAAAGGATTCTCCTGAAACAGTCTATGACACTTAGTGCTCAGGAATCTGGAAAGCTGAAATGACATTAAACTCATCTATTTAGACAGAAATGGTTGTTGAAGACTCATTTCCATAGTGCTTCTAAGCATGTCGAATCACCATTTTTTAAAAAAGAATTAGATTACCGAAAATAGCAATCTAGATTAACTTCATGCTCTGCATCTCAGCAAGTCTTATGTTGTCTTCTGTTTCAGCAGCTCTTTGGTGAAAAGGCTGTGCTTCCACTGCATTTGCTACAAGCTTCTTCCTGACATTTAGCAAATCAGTTGACAATAACAAAGCTGATAGCAACAACAGCTATAAGGGCAGTAACCAGCTACATGGCCTAACTCTGAAATCCTTCTGTGCCAGTGATTTCATAGTTGGCAAACCATCATGCTGTTTTACAGGACCATCTGATAATACTTGATGGCTGTTCAGTAAGCATGAATTGTGACTTATTCACAGGCTGGAAAGTATGCAGAGACATTAGATCTGCATTAGCCTAATATGGCTTATCTCAGAGGGTTACGTGGAAGTAATATTACACTATGCATAATACCACACAGCGTCTCTTTTCCAGTTTTAACAATTGTGCTGGTAAGGCTTTTGGAGCACCAGCTGAAACATGGCTGGTGCTGCTTGTGTGCAACAGACATTGCAACAGCTTCGTGAACTGGGATCTTTGATGCCGCTTCAAAACAATTATATTTTAGAACATCGCCATATGCTGTCTTTAACTTCCCTGTCAAATGCCTTCTGCTCAATTAGCAGCTGCAAAAGGACAAAATCCGTTACTGTTTGAGTTCCAACTGTTCAAGTTAAGACAGCACAAACAGTTAAACTGTATCAATAAATTTACTTTCTACAAATACACGCAATTAGAAACTTACTTCCCACATTTGCATATCTGTCAAAAAAAAAAAAAAAAGAATTCACAAGCCATATGCTGTTGTGACATCCATGCAACGTAAATTGATAACCAGTTTGGATGTCATTCCCTCATTTATTGGTGATAATTTCCAAGAAAGACAGATCTGCTCACAAGATTAAACAAGTGACTCATGAAAACAAACAAGGAAATAATTTCTCATATTCAGTGCAGGGTCTGGGCCTTGTGGAATATCCCGTCCAGGAGGGTTCCTGCATTGGCAGCGTGCCTGATAGGGGTTTAAAAAGAGATTAGCTCATTGAAAATTTTAAACAGCAAGCAGGAAAAGATACTCCATGTTTCCCAGTCCTTGTTCTCCTCCTACTCCCTGAACAAATCAATCACACCAGGTGGGATTAATAATTAGCTGGTATGCACCTTGAATACTGACTAGCAAGAACAGTAAAATCCTCACCAGTGAGATGGAGAAAAAGTAGCCAATAATGACACGAGTTTCATGCTTTTCTCTGCTCCCTTCTCACACTGAAGTGCTGAAGAGGTGAGAAAGATTAATTGCCAAATCCAAATTTATGAATTTCAAGATAATTCAGACATAGTCTTCAAATCTGCTTACTAGTAAATCAATAGACAAGTGGTTAGCATTGCTACCTTAGATTTCTTGATTTGATGAAAAACACAACTATCCATCAGTCTGATTGGGGTATATTTACAGAAAGGCAGTATTTCTCTCATGGAATCACAGAACGTTGTGAGTTGGAAGGGACCCACAAGGATCATCAAGTCCAACTCCTGCCCTAGCACAGGACAATCCCAAGATCCAGACCATGTGTCTGAGGGCACATGTTGGCCAAATGCCTCTGGAATATTGTCAGGCTTGGTGCCATGACCGCCTCCCTGGGGAGCCTGTTCCAGTGCTCCACCACCCTCTGGGTGAAGAACCTTTTCCTAATGTCCAACCTAAACCTCCCCTGGCACATCTTCCTGCCATTTCCCCTGGTCCTATCATTGGTCACCAGAGAGAAGAGATCAGCGCCTACCCCTCCTCTTCCCCTTGTGAGGAAGTTCTAGACCACAATGAGATCTCCTCTCAGTCTCCTCTTCTCCAGGCTGAACAAACCAAGTGACTTCAGCCTCTCCTCATACGGCTTCCCCTCTAAGCCTTTCACCAATTTAGTGGCCCTGCTCCGGACACTCTCCAGTAGCTTTATATCCTTTTTATACTGTGGTGCCCAAAACTGCACCCAGTGCTCAAGGCGAGGCCACACTAGTGCAGAGTAGAGAGGGACAGGGTGGGCCAGAACATTTGTACAAAGATATAGCATGAATAAGGAAAACTGACTTGCCTGAGACAAGAGATCTCATCTTTGCACACATCAGTTGAAAAGTTATATGGACTTTCATTCCTCATGATCAGAATGCTCAGATTAAGAAGAGGCATCTGATAAATCTAATCTTGAGTACCTTCATAATCAGAAAGTGTTGAGGAGTAGGGAAGATGAAGTTTAAGTTTTAGTTCCTCTGGCTCTTGAGCAAGACACAAGTCCTACTGCCAGCAACAGATTATCAAATCAAGATTGTCAAGCAAGCATGAAAGGAGATATCTAAATTACCTACAGAGATTCAGGCATCTTCTGAGCTAACAGAAGTTCACTATGATGTCTTGCACTACTGTTTTGAAGAAGGAAGGTAATTCTGTTTTGCTAAGGAGATGACAGGACCAATTAGGCACTTACAAAATGGATATTCCAGATCAGAGAGAACTACACACGTATCCAGACTGCAACCATAGTACAGTTGCCATGTAAATACTGCAAAAGAACTTTTCAAACAGAAGAAAATCCCTCCCAGGCCTATGATTTATTTTCTTCAGCTTCCAAGAGACAGCTTTCAAGGTGGTAAAAGACTCCAGGGATCTGTGTTGGAATTCAGACCTTGAAAATGTACCTTAAAAAGTGGAATCACAACTTTAAGACAATCTGTATCTTACTAACAGAAATCAAGAGCAGTAGTTGCAGTGATTGTTTTAAGAACAAATGTGAAGAGAATACACTTTACACTAAGGGGAATGAAGAATCCAGTCATATTTAAGATAAAAATGAAATCTGCATTTAAAACATTTCCTAAGGATAGAAAAGATGAATTTGGTGATAGATGTAATTCCTGTTCCTTGCTTTGAATTAATTTATTTTCCCTTTCATCACCTTGATTTATATTGTTTCTGTGTGAAGATGTCCAAAATGCCTTGAGATTTAATTATGCAGATGGCTAAAACTCATTACCTTAGGGTAGCAAGCAGCAAAATAGTCACGTTACCTGCAGGACAAACAACTGGTGTTTTGATTGAAATGAGTAAAAGAAGTGGAGAAAGAAATACTGCAAAAGCCTAGAGAAACAAATGCTACCAGAACAAAATTATGCCAGTTCATTTCCTTGTCTGGTAGTTATCAGCTTGCAGTGATACTTTTAAAGTAGCCAGTGCTTTTTTACTCCTGTTCAGACTTTTTAAAAAAATGATTGAAGTAATATTTTTGAAATGGGATTAATAATTGTGTAAAAGGTAAAATACTATTTTGCTTGGTTAGGTTAAAGTTACTCAGGCCTTCTCCCTTTTCTCTTCATACAGCTTTTGTGAGCCTGCACAGGAAGAAACTGAGAAGAAAACTGAGCCCTGGAACAAGCAAGAATAATTCCAATTACCTTTTGAATACCCAGTAAATCTTATGAAACTTTTTGTTATTACTCAAATTCAGGTCTGCCACATGGCATTATTTATCCTCTTATTCAGGCTTGGCGGTGGCAATAGCATGATGATAACTGCTCATGAAGCATTAACTTTCCCCAGTCACCTTTGGAAGTCCATTCCCTAATGTTTCTCAGATTGTTCTTTAAAATTGTTTGGTATGTCTTATTCTCTGTTTTTAAAATCATTATCACCTGTACTACATAGAACAAAACAGCCTAGACAGCAACAAGATGACCATGGTGAATGATACATGCAATTTGTGAAAATCCTGTTTGGGGAAATACCATATAAATGGAGGCTTAGAACCTCCCAACCCTTGCTTAGGTGAGGAATCCTTCACTGGCTAAGTGCATGTGCTTCAGAGCCTTTAAAATCTCACCTGTTTCAGTATTTGCAAGCAAGTTTTAAATTACCTGATAACATATTTTGAAGGGAGCCAAGCTAAATGGTGTGTCTGCAAGACCAGGGTTTATAATGGATTCTAGCAACAGCAGATTTATTGTAAGACAATCTTTTAAGAATATAAATGTAACATTTAACAGCTTAGTAAGATTTAGCAACCTACAAAGTTTAAGATTAAAACCCTACCACCCCAATAGCTGAGTTCTTAGTTCTAACAGTGGAGACTAGAAGGAATCCCACACAGTCCCCAGACTTTCCTAGGATGACTTACAGACAACACTTTGACAGTAGTGCCAATTTTATCTACAGGGAGATAACCTCCTTTTGGATGGTCTACTCACCACCAAGGCAACCTAAGCCTGAGAAATTATTTGGCTGTCTTCTAAGGAGTATTAATCTTCTCAAGTAACCAGTGGGGGGTCACCACTGATGTTTCTTGTGACACATTAGTGATTGTGGGTGGAGAATAAAAATTCAGAAAGGAAAAACAGTAGCTATTTAAACATTAAAGAAAGAGCTGGATTTGTATAAAGCAGTTAGAACAAAAAGTATACTTCAATTTCACGGTATAAATTTACCATCTCGATACAGTAGGTATTGTCAATAAATGCAGGTTTCAGCACAGCAGAGACACAGAGTTAATCCATTTGGATTGATACAGACTCACTGTGGAGTGAAACTCCATTACCTTTCAATAATGCTGTCAGGATAGCTAAATCAATATCCTGGTGTCCTTCTGATCCCATGCGAAATACTGTGATCTGAAATGTTAAAAGACAATAACATTATTGAAACCAGGGTAATTTTTTAAAAAATAAATTAAATCGGGGCAGCATCATTTGGATCTCAGACTGTCCTGATGGCCACAAGATGATCTGACTTTATACATTTTATGAGAAGCTTATTAGATAGCTATTTTTAATGAGATAAAATTTGCTAAAGGTAGAGATTGTATTAATGAGCATATGGAAAAAAAGGCTTCAGTGATACTTACAGGGTGAAATTAGAGATGAAGGAATGTTCTCATATTAGAGTGTACTGGGTCTGGCTGGGATGGAGTTGATTTTCCCCGTGGCAGCCCTCAAGGTGCTGTGTTTTGTACTGGTGGCTCGAGGGGTGTTGATAACACCCCAGTGTTTTGGTTACTGGTGAGCAGTGCTAGCACAGCACCAAGGCTGTCTCTCCAACATTTACCCCCCCAGTAGGCTGGAGGTGGGGAAGGTCTTGGGAGAGGACACAGCCAGGACAGCTGACCCAAACGGACCAAGGGGATATTCCATACCATATGACATCTGGTCAGAAATAAAAGTCAAAAGAACAGAGGGGAAAGGAGGAGGCATTCGTTACTTCCGTTTGTCCTCCAGGAACCGCAACGTGTACGAAAACCCGGCTTCCCGGGAAGCGGCCAAACATCGCCTGCTGGTGGGAAGTGAGAATAAATATTTTGTTCTTTTGCTTCTGGGTGTGCAGCTTTGCTTTGCTTCTGTTAAACTGCCTTTGTCTCAACCCATGAGTTTATTTTTTTGTGTTCCATCTTATTTTCTCCCCTCCCCATCTTACTGAGGAGGGGGGTGATAGAGTGGGCTTTGGTGGGCATCTGGCATCCAGCCAGGGTCAACCCACCACATAAAGTAACACTAGATTTAGTGTTCCTAATACATTATTAGGAGAAATTAGGTGTATTACAGGTTGTGGGCCTAATTTATGGCATACAACATTGAACAAATATTTTTGACTAAAATTAACAACCTACTCAACCTCATGATTTTATATAGCAGAAAGTTAGATCAATAATCTAAGAATCAGGCTTCTAACAGGTCCAGAAACATCTTTAGACATGTGTGGCCATTGACCTACCACTATAAGATATAAGCTTCAAGGCAGTGAGGTGAGATACACAATTCATACAGAATAAGAATGAATATAGTGGGGGCAATTCTTTCAAGCCTTTTTCACTCTTGGTTAAGACTGCACTGAAACGCATAGAAGTGTAAATCCCCTCGCTCCTTTTGTTGCTATGGCAATAGCTGCTCTTGGGCCTCTGCTTCTTGTGAAGCAACTGAGACTGCAGCTTTTTATTAACGTCCTTCCATTGCTAATAAACCTATGTCATAATTTTGATCTGAATGCCTGTTACCTGTTTTACTTGTTCCTTTTACCAGTACAGACTGCATCAATCTTTTTTTTTTTTTTAATTGATACCTTTAGTTAGGAATTGTGTAAATATATTTTACACACATATTCAGCAGCATATGTGTATTGGGTTTGCGTGGCAAGGT
>NW_010286353.1:0-23430 GCF_000700745.2 Antrostomus carolinensis
TCCATGTCACTAACAAAGATGTTGAAGAGGAATGTTGAAAAAATACATTTCTAAAATTAAACTGATATAATTTGACACCATAGGAAAGAATATGACTTTCATATCTTAAATTTATCATTGTAGGGACATTCTTGCAAACTTAGTTAGAAATAGAAAGACATTATATTTCTGTTCTAAGTAAGATATAAGAGCAGTAAATTACACTGGTGAAATTGTCCAATTGGAGTAGAATTGTTTGTTATTTGCCCCTTTACAACAGTGAGTAGAAAGTAAAAGTAAAATGTAACAAAGTTGAAACAGAAGACTGAGTGCTCAAAGTAACAGACTTCATTTAGGCAGCAGTATCCAAGAATGTAATTCCTGTAACTTTTATCTATTCTAAGAACTTCCAAGTAACTGAAAACTTCATTTTAAATCCATGAGTCTTTCAGATACCAAAGATCTGTTGCAGCTCGATAACCATTTCTGCTTTGAGATGTATTACAAGGTGCATTAAACTAAGTGCTTTTCATATAAACTCTTTAAAGAGTTTCATTTGGTAGGGGAGACGAACATACTCTCCCTGTTTCAGAAAAAGAGCTATAGGAGGACACTGCATCTCCTTCCAGAGGAATCTTTCAGACAGTAGAGCAGTCTTGCAGAATATTTAAGACTGATTATGCCCAGTTCTGTTATGAGTTCCACAGTTCCACATGTTAGGGGAAGGAGTAGATATGAGATGATTTGCATATATCAGGTTTTATTTTGCTTACTTAAAATGAGCTGTAATTAGGTGGTTTGGATTGTAAGTCTGTAACATGTAATAGGTGATAAACTGTGTCGAACAAGTAGGATAATTCTACAAATACATTTTATGACACATCATCTTTACTAACTTTGACTGTGTAATTTCAAAACAAATGCAGACAGTTTATTTGATGGAAAATACAGGACTTGGTGCTGTTATACTAATCTTAATGGATCCAAGGTCATCAATAGGATTTACTGGATGGATGAAATGAGGAGGTTTTTAGGCATATATTACAAAAAGTCTTTTTTTTTAATGGTGTGGTGCATCTCTAAATTACCCTCACCTTGGCACCTCTTCTGAAAATTTGGATGTGGCAATTATGAATTATCATTTATTTAGACTCTTGATGTCAGAGAGATCAAAGGCCATACAGCTTCTTACCAAGGAAGTCTTTTACGGGCTTATAGCACAAGACCTGTGTGAGACCTGTGCTTTAACAGAGCAGCTCCTTGTGCCTGCCTGTCACTGTTAATGATGTGTAATTTATGGAAATAGTAGACAGTAATTCCTAATCAGCAAAGCTGCAGCTAATAATGCTGGAATGCTAATATAGAATTGATGTCAGATTTATGAAAAATGGAATTGACAAGTAAATTTTCTCCTATCAACAGCTGTTAGACCTTGCTTTAGAAAAGCATTCAGTCTATTCAGTGATACATTTTAAAGATTGCTTTAAATCTTATTCTGTTTATTAATTATTTATTTATTAATAAATGCAAGTCTAATAATTCTTGAACAACAAAACATTCAATAAGTGAATGATTTGCTTTAAAATTAAATATTTTAAAGTATATATTTTTATATTTTAATTCTTAATATACGAAATAATATCAAACTGAAAGTAACTACTTATGTGGAGTAATTGGAAAGGAAAATTCTCTGTTTATTTTATATTTGTGCTTTCGATTTTTATGGTAATCTATTCTAATCATGCCAGTGCCCAAAAAAAGAAAAGAATGCATTGCTATTTGCACTACACAGCTTTTCCGTGAAGGTTGTACAGATAGAAGTTATTTTTTTGGAATCACAAGAAAAGGTTTCTGCATTCTCACTGATTTTATCCATTAAGCTACATGAAATCAGTAAAGAAACACAAGGTTGTGAACTTAACTGTGCACTGTTACCAGCTCTTTTATGTTATCAGATTCCCTGGGTCATTTGAAGGTCACTTTTTATGATACATAAAACAAAATATCTGGGGGACATGATGTTTTGACATGATACTTTGACATGAAAAGCCTGATTCAACTGCTGTTACTTCTTCAGGCTAAAAAGTTTCTTATTGAATTAGGTTACTCATCAGATTTCTAATCTTCATTTCCTTGCTACTCCTTCACCAACTTTATCATAAAAAGCTGAGTACCATCATAGGGGCAGGATGTAAGAAAAAATACATTCCTCCCTGCAGCATATGTTGAATAGATGAATTGTTAAATTAATCTGAGATATTGTTAAATACATGAATATAGGGAATTCAGCAAACAGAATGTTTTGTTATGTTTCCTTAATGCTTTCTATTTACAAATTTCCATATATGCTTGTGTATAGTTTGAAGTTCCTTGTACAAATCTGCATGGAAAATGCTTGAAGTAAAACTCACTTATAGCTTATCATGAACCCTTCAATTAGATGTTTATCACATTATTAAATATTCAGGACTGACATATGTACCCAAACTGTGCAAAATATGGTAAGTATTCTTAAAATAAATAATGACAGTCATTATAACTTTGGGCTACACCAAGAAGAAGATAAATATCTTCCATGATGACAGTGGAACAGACAAAATATGGCACTGATGGAGTGGAGCAGACTGCTCAAGCAGCTTGACTGACTGGCTGTATCAGATATCACTAATCTGGAATAATCTACAGAATCAGCACCAGCTGAAAGGAATCCCAATATTCTTCTGTTTTCTGCTTAGCTGCTTCATGACTGAAACTTTTAAAAGTTTAAACAGAGAGGGTAATATTCATAATGAGGTATATAGGTGCATTAAGACAAAATAAAAAATCTGAAACTTTGACGCATTTTTGTTCTTCCTGTTCTTGTTTGCTTGCTTGCTTTTGGGAAATATGAATTGCCTTTAGTACCACGAATTAAGAGATGGGAAGATTCTCAGGAAGTCAAAGCTGGGTACCTTTAGAATAATGTGCTTTTGACACAATACAGTGGTAAACTGGAGAGAGTTCTATGGCTTGCAATGCTGCATCTAGCAAAAGAATGTAATATCCCATCTAGTCCTGAAATTTCTTAGCATAGTTGTATTTCTGCTTAGCTATTTCTGGTGTTTACTTAATTCTTTCTTTTCTTCATATATTACTATTTCCAAGCCATTGTGTGTTTGCACACTATCCAAGGACTATGAATAAAAGTGGCCATAACTTACATTTAATTCCCCTGAGCCTATGCACAGATTTTTGATGTGGTCTTCAATGGGACAAATGGAAGCCTAATTAATATGAATGTAACCTAAACCTCTCACATTAGTGAATCATTCTTTCTCCTCTGCTGCTAACATAATATTCAAAATCTATACCAATACTGGAGATGTAGATAGTGAGTTAGAATATTATTCTTGGGCTGTACCAAAATCAATAGGAGCTTGCTGACTTGAAAGAGCAAAGCATCAAGTCTGCCATGAGTCTCTCTAAATGCTTAAAAAAATCCCTTTAACCTTTATTACAGAAGCTCTATTTTAAAATATGTACTGAAGCAATAAAGCATGCTGCTTTTTATAGACTGATAATTTTCCATAGGTCTTCAGATGGACAGAAAATTGTACCAATGAAAGTTAATCTATAAGGAGGGAGTAAGAGGAAAAGATTTCATAGCACTAACTAGCAATGATTTAGATTAAAGCAGAAAGAAACATCAAGTACAGGAATGTGTCTAAAATGCTGTCTTCTTCCAAGGCTTTAGTAGGAGATTACATTGTCTGAGAGACAATTACAGGTAGGAAACTCATCCTGAAGTTAAATATACAAAGCCTACAACAATGGTAATCTATTTTTTACAATGGCCTAGTGTCTGGAACACTCACCTAGAAATAGAAAATCGAGGTTCAGCTCCCATTCTAGCAGAAAGAAGTTCAAAACAAACAAGCCTTTATTGTTAAAAACCCTGGCTAATAAAGTGATTGGAAAAGAAGGACTTCCAGGTTTAAGCAACATAAGTAAAGGCATTTGGGATCTCAGTTTTGGATTTATGTATCTATTTTCTATTTCAGCACCAATTTAGGTAATGAATTCCTTCACTGACTCAGTTCTTTGGGGCCTAATTTCATATGCTCATACAATGTATGCCAAAACTGCTAGTTAACATGTTTTCTTCTGAGATAATACTAACTCCTTGTTTTATATTTGGGCATGTTTTATTTTCCCTGAGCTGAAGAAGAGTAAGATTATTCTGGTAGGAGATCATAATGCTTGGGAATATCTCGGGTTCTGAGTTCTGATTTATATTAGGATTTATCTGGTGCCCACCTTCAGAGGGATATTTCTACAGCTTTACTGGTTTTTAATATCTGCCAAAGAGTAAATGACAGATGCGGCTTCTGTGCGCTAAGCCATCAATCAGAAGCGTAGTGTTGTTGAAGCTGTAATAGTCTAGGGATATAAGTAAGGTAAGTTTCCAGAGGGAGATAATATCTTTAATAGAATGATGGAGAAATAGATTTTTTGGGGAAAAAAGCCATGCAATGCTTTGGTCTCTGAGTGACTAACTGCCTGTTTCTGCCACTTTCTCACAAGGCCAAGGATTTTATGACCTCCTCTCTTGCTACTGTTCTCCTTCAACACTATTCTATGTTCTAAAGTTGTCCTGTTACTTACCCAAATGCAACTGAAAGTGTTTGTTCCAATGTACTCTGGTTGGAATTATTTTAGTCTATTTCAGACCTCTTCTAGGAATTTGTTCCTTTTTTTTCAACTGTACCAGCTGGTCCAATAAATTACACCTCTTCTCCCTAAAAAATAAAAAGTGTGACTGCTTATTAACCAAACAGATTTGTAAGTCATTGATAGACTCTTTGCAGGAAGGAATTTGTATCTCACTTGTACTTTTTACTGTCCTGAGGTTAAGGCACTTTGTGAGCTTCTGTATTCAATAGGATGACCTTTATGCAAAAGAATTAGTCAAACAAGAGATTCTATTTGTTTTTATTTTCTCAGTGGTAAGTCTTTAAAGCTACAGAAACTTCACCTACCTTAGATTACACTTCGATAGTTTGTGAATAACTAACAAGAATGGAATAGCAAGGCTTTGCTGTTTAGTATGCAAAATCATTACTCCAGCCTTCAATAACCTTTTTAATACTTTTAATGCTTTTTAATACATAACCTATCTACAGTTATGCAGATGAGGTAGTGCACTTTGAGACATTCCTGTTCACTCTTTTGTGATCTGTGATGGATCTTCATTATAAAAACTGTTTATAAAATTTAGTGTAAAACATATTAATATGTTGGTATAATTGAACTTATATGCTGTTAACATAAAGGAAGATAAGTGAGAGTCATTAAATGGCCCGTGCACAAATTAGGAGGACCATGGCTGTCCTTCTAATGACATGGCATGAAAGCAAATCATTGTTTTAACTTATTTTTAGATTCAAACATAAAAGAGCATTTACTGGGCACTGATGCTGATGACTTTAAAGTATCTTTTAATCCAAAAAGCAATGTGCAAAGATACTTATTATGCATTTTAACATTAGTTACTACACATTTTATATATTACTTAGAATTACTCAGCAGAAAGTATTCTCTTAGAAGAATATTTTTAGTATAGCTCACCAGGGGAACTGCTAACCAGTACATAAGCCAGTGCTAGGACTGATACATAGTGAGAAGTCTATGAACAGCCTCAGTGGGCTTAGTATGAAATAATACTTTCAGATGTGGCAAATTATGGTCAGGTGTTCTCCAGAACTGAGTATAGAGTGTAAATGGAAAGATCATAACCTGCCCTTACAGTAAGTGGCATATGAATGAGGTTGGAGAAGGAAGAACTCATGATAACCTTTTATTACTCTTTGTAGCTTAGTTGAGTCACAGCATACTAGGGAGAATAGCTTCCAGGGTTTCTACTTGCACCGCTAAAACAAAGAGGGGCAAGGAGTCATCAGACCTTTCTGCACCCAGCCTCTTGCACTGCTGCAATTGAAAACCACATGACTTTCAAAGACAAAGAGGACTGAGGCATAGAACTGGTTTGCAAGTACCGTTCACCCAGGGAAGACCATGAGACTGCAAACGTTTAAAACCTGCATTACATTAGAAAGGTATTTCAGAGGTAGGGGTACCATTAATAGCAGCTGTATAAGCAGTTAAAACAGCAAGGCTAACAAAAAGAGATTGTTTGTATTTCTAATGAAGCTATTTCAGGGAATGTCTGGAAGTTATTTTGGAAACACCATGCCTATTCAATAAAACAGTATTGCTTTGTCAAGCAGTAACCCAGCTCCGTGGTGAATAAACTTGAAGACAATTACCTTATTAAAGAAAGGATTATTGCCTTATGGAAAAATATTGTGATGCTCTTTAAATAACAGGACAGCAAAAAATTGTGTTGCTAACTTTTCCTGCTGCTTGAAGAAACACTGCAAAAATCTGGTTACAAGTCAGAAAGTCTTTGCCATTATAAAAACTGAGCTGAGAAACCATCTGGGAGGAACACAGTATAATCTAGGCTGAGGTGACTAAGCATTGTTCTGGAGTTCTGCCTATGCACAGCGTGGAGGGTTTGAAAACATTACATGGAAAAATCAAATGATACTTTAGAGCTGAGTTTTGTATAAGTGCACCTAAATGTTCATGCAGGAAAAAAAATAAATCAGATTCTTTGTTTAGAGACTGTTATACAACACCCTCTGGAGTGCAAATAAAATCATGTTGTGACTTAGTTTCTATGTTCTTTCTTTTCTGTAAAGCCAAAGGCCCAACATGCCCATAACACCTGAAAAGTCTGACAATTCCCATGAGTAATTCTACAAGCAACAACTTATTTGAACATTTTTAGAAAAAAAATAAATTATCAGCAAAACCAGATCATTCATCATACATTTAGCAGCATGGAAATGTCAGTCTCAGTGGTAGGGCTATCCCAACTACTTCTCTGTTGAGTACAGACACTGTTGCAATTAAATATTCTTTTAGACAGCATGACAGATAGTCACCCATTTCTGTAGTGGCCCAGAACTTCTGAAATGTTTCATAACTGCCAGGCATAAATTTCATGCCTACACAGATCTGGAGCAATCTTCTCACTTCTTGCCTCTCTAGATGTGTAACTTGCTTTGTACAGCCTGCTTTTCCCAGGTGCTATCTTGTTCTGTACGTGCCTTCTTGATCTGTTCTATGTCCAGAGCAATATATTTCTGCATCTAGACTTACACACAGGGACAAATTACGACTTTCTACAAAATCCCAGTCCCCATTCAGATCACAAACAAATTGAAGTACAGCATGGCTCCTCTGCAGTCCATGTAGATTACTTTGGGAAATAATTGGGTCTGGATGGGATGGAGTTAATTTTTTCCATAGCAGCTCTCAGAGTTCTGTGTTTTGTATTAGTAGCTAGAAAAGTGTTGATAATGCAACAGTGTTTTGGTTACTGCCCAGCAGTGCTAGCAGAGCATCAAGGCTGTCCCTCCAACATTCTGTCCACTGCCAAGTAGGCTGGAGAAGGTCTTGGGAGGGGACACAGCCAAGACAGCTGACCCAAACTGACCAAAGAGATATTCCATACCCTATGATGTCTGCTCAGAAATAAAAGCAAGGGGAATGGAGTGGGAAGGGGAGGCATTCATTATTTCTGTTTGTCCTCTGGGAACCGCAATGCGTACGAAGCCCTGCTTCCCGGGAAGCGGCCAAACATCACCTGCTGATGGGAAGTCCAGAATAAATATTTTTTTCTTTTGCTTCTGTGCACGCAGCTTTGCTTTGCTTCTATTAAACTGCCTTTTGTCTCGACCCACGGGTTTGTTTGGTTTTTTTTTCCATCTTATTTTCTCCCCTCCACATACTGCTGAGGAGCAGGGTTATAGAGTGGCTTAGTGGTCACCTGGAATTCAGGGAAGGTCAACTCACCACAAGAGCATTTGCGGTGACTAGTGTGTTCTTGGTTTCACCTCATAAGAGCTGTAGATCATATCCCTTATCCTCTCAGCATGTTCCATGTTTTAAAACCACCATGTGCAAGGACTTTATTTTTTCCTTATACTTTTCTGTATTTTGGAATATCATCCTTGATTCTGTAAAGCAGATAACCTATTTTCTCTTTAAAAAAACTTTCTTAAATTTTTTTTCTGTCAGCCTTAGAGTCTTGATCTCTATGCCCTTGCTATTTCAATTTTATTGTACTCTCAGGACTAGTGCTCTTTTTGTAGAAAGGGGTTAAATTCTGTTTTACATGCCAGGTTGCAAGTTCACATCCTTTCTAATCTACTGCTGAAAAGCGTTGTGTTCCCATTTGAAAGCAGATGTCCTGACAGAAGCCTATGACAGCCAATAGGCTGAGAAATGTTGCTTCCCAGAAAAACAAAAAACAAACTAAAGGGAAGTTTTGTCACAGTAGCTATTGGGTTCACCAGAGAGGTAACTGAGTGAAACTAAAGGGTCAGTGCATCCAGGAGAGATTGGCTTAGGCTGCTTATTTTAATAGAACTTTCTTTTACCTTTTTTTGTTGTACTTTACAATGTTACTATGAATTGCATAATATCTGCAACTTCTAGTAGCATATAATTGAGTGTTTTTTCTTTATTATCTAAGGACAGTTCCTAGAACTCATCATTATAGAAAATAATTGACCTTAGCACTCTATACATGCTGCACAAGAACATATGCCATAGAAGCATTAGGAACTCTAAAAAATTAGGAGACTGACTTATTTTCTAGAAAATTCCCTTTGTAACATCCTGTGTATATGTGATGACTGCAAACAGTCTAAATACTTCTAAACAGTTACTGGGGTGTAACAGAAGGTGAAGTGGATTATACTTTATAAAAAGTCTCTGTTATATATAAAAATCCCTTGTATACTGAAAGATTCAAGTTAAAAGAAAATGCTTTCTTCAGTATTGTCCCTTATTGTAACAATCTATTTCTCTTGAATTAATATATTTATTAATCCATTCTAGGCAGTGTTGTGAATTTACACTTACTTCTAATTCCTTCTGTAAATGTCATTGAGACTCACTTTTCAGGTTGGTGCAGATGTCTAGATTTTAACCACAAACTGGGCACAAGCTAGCGTCTGTAGCACTAGTAAATGAACCAGATAAGGAGGAAAATGTTAACTAATGGAATCTCAGGTGAAATATAGATAAGAGTCTGAGGAGTTACCAGTACAGTGATTAAAAAGGCCAAGAGCACACTAAATCACATGGATGTAATTTTAATTCAATTACTAATGAACAAAATATTTCCTAGGATAGCATTTAAGGCCAGCTTGAGATAGAAGAATACCAGTGCTAAAATTTATATTCAAAAGATATTTTTTGTTTACTAATATTTTGAAGATGAGATTGTACTCATAAATATAGAACAGATAAAATAAATCTTTCCAGAACTAAAGTGCTTTAGGGTTGATGAATTGGCAACAATTAATACTCACACACACTGTAATAAAATGTTCATGAAGTTTATTATTTGCCACTCTTATCAACTAATTAAAAACATCTTCAGGGTCGGATGTGTAATAAATGGGTTGGAGAGAAAGACAGAATGGATATAAACACATTTTCTTCCCTTCTATATCATAATGACTAGTGGCACATTAATTCATGCTACAGAAAAGAGCAGTAGCAGTATAAAAAAAGGCTTTATACTATAGTATAAACTCTGGGTGTATTAGGCACTCTGGCTGTAGGCTAATTTTATACGTTGAGATATAATTAATGTGCAGAATTATACTTCTAATGTGGAGTCTAAGTTGAACTATTTGGTGTCCCTGGCTAGCAAAGAAAAGTGAGAGCTTATTCTGGTTCTTCTCAGCAAAGCCAAGAGACTAATATCTTTCCCATTTGTGTAACAGACTAATGAGCTCAGAGGAGATTTCCTATCCATAGAGCTTTGATCGTGTCTTTGGGAGCTACTTTCTATGGTGAGCCTTGCCAAGTAAAATAACTATTTTCAGGGTGAGCTTTCCAGTGATCTTTAGAGTAAATAGAGAGAAATGTGCAAGATGGAAAAGTAGAATAAAATCTAAGTAAGTCACAACATATGTAAGTTCATTGTACAACTATGAGGCAAAGTATGCCTGATACTGATACTGATACTGATACTGATACTGATACTGTATGCCTCCCCTGATACTGTTTCTCTTTCTGATACAAAACTTCTCAAGTGAACTTTGGGAGCTGAATCTAGGTAAGGAATCAAACATCAGTTTATCTACCAAGTTATACCAGTCTGTGTGTGTCAGGGTGGGATTGATACTAGCAAATTGCCTGTTTATACAGAATTATTATCTAAAAAGTTTGTAACTACCTTGCTTGGTTGTGAAAAAGACTTTTTTTTTTTTTTTTATTAGTTAGAGTATTTGTGAAAAATCAGTGACAAAATATAAGATTAGTGTAACATGACAATATGTATCAAAGTAATTTTTTAAAAGTAGTCTGACACAGAAAATAGTGTTTTCATGTAGTAACAAACAAGATTAAGATACTTAGAAAATAAATATGTAAACAGATGAGATAGAAAGTTCATTTTGCAGATTAACTCTTAGAAATACTTCTAAAATTATGTTTCTCTTTTTCCTTGCTTCCAAAGAACTGTAGGGCATACTCTGATTTAAAATAAATAAATAAATAAAAACATTACCTTTACTTTTAAATTAATGATTAAACAAACTTGAGATATTTTGTAAAAATTTCAGTGAGACTTATGAGAAACAAACTGAACAGTAGCAACTGTTAGTAGACACTCATTTTATCTGAAATTTATTAACTTCATAGTTACATACAACAGATCTAAAAATCATAACCTCCTATTTCTAGAAGGTCACAGAGGCTTTCCCTGTACCACTGTGCTAGGGAAAACTTCAAGCAGATCTCTGGTGTACTTGTTACATAATCCATTTTATATGTCCTATTTCTGCTCCAAATGTGGGAGGAATAGTGGGTAGAACTGTAAAGACAGGAATATATACAAGATGCATAGTAAATTAGGGATTACTACTCCTAATCCCACCCTCCAGAGTGAAGCGTGATGACATGTCCCTAAATGTTTAGGCTGTACTGTATTATCATTATCCATTCTCCCCCAGATAGTAAAAACAGGCAGAGGGAGGATGTACTTAAATTCAAAGGACAATAAATTATGCAGTTGGTAAGTATAAAAACATAGGAAATAAAAACCACTTCTTGAACAGGTTAAATGTATGTATTTTGAGGAAGATAACTTAGATATTAAGTATTTTGAGGTTAATGCTTTTACTCTACTTTTTAATAATACAAAAAAATCTTTTACCTGAACGAGTCCACTAGTTACAAAAAGAATGTGAGTATAAAAGGATTATAAGGCCAAAATATCTTTCTGGAGAGATTACTGTACTGCTGAAAAGGCCATTAAAAAAATATAAGGATAAAAGGGAAATTAATCAGAACTCAAAGGTAAACTATATAAGCTTGTTTCAGTTATTAGATTTTTAAAGTCAGAAAGTAATGAATTATCTTCAAACAATGGGGGAAAGGCATTAAACAAAGTTTTCAAGAAGTAGATGCATTAACATACAGGGAGGATATCAACTTTATATCAGTTTAACATAAAAAAAATTAGCAAGGGAGCCGGAATTAAGTTGACTGAATACTAAGGGACTCTCTTGAATGCTGGATGAGTAGCACAATGTGAACAATTAGAAAATCTGCACTTATTAAGCAACCATACAAAAATGCTCAAGAGAGTGAAGTTGTTCACTAGCACAGAAATGAATACTTGCTGAATGATGGTAACAGTCATTGATGATCACTGTATTGTTACACTGTGTGATAATGCTTTTGGTCATATAATTACATTTACATTGTTAAATCTTCTGTCCAACCTGGGAGAAAACTGCATTTCTAAATACTATAGTTTTGCTTCAGAAAGGACTGTGGGATAAATCCTGACAAAGCCTATGCAAATATATGAATAAGTTAGATCGATGTGTGTCAGGGTTCTCAATTGTTCATTATTGAATTACAATACTAAACATGTATGTTGTAAAGGACTTGTAATCCTTTAAAAGAGGTGACAAAACATCATTCCTTTAGGTATCTAGAAATACAAGTCTCAGAAATTTTTTCAGAACAAGTAACAGGTAAACATGGACTTAGTCAAAAAGAAACATTGCATGAGTTAAAAATTACTGATGGTTATTTAGAAACATCTGTGTTGGGAAATAGTTTCACCTACTTGGGTGCCAATTCTTAGAATTTGTGTTCTGAGCATTAATATGTACAGTCCTTCTATAAAAATACAAAACAAGTTCCAGTCTATGAAAGTTCCAGAAATTGCTCTGACATTAAAACACTTGAATAATGGCTTGAAACATTTCCAATTTATTTTCCTTCTCAGACCCATGGGATCAAGTTCACATCCTCCAGGTCCCAACAACCAAATTACCTGATTATCTTATATTTTAGCAGGATGCTTCTCCCATCTTGATAAAGTTGTGGCATGACCAATAGAAAATATGGCTCTCTGCTCGCCATTAAGAAGCTCACCTCTCTGAGAATGTCTGTCCAGGAGTTTACTGGAGAATTTTATGATTACTTGTGTATTTTTAATCCATTAAAAAAATAATAAAATATGTATATAGATGTCCTGGGTTTTGCTAGAATCGAGTTAATTTTCTTCTTGGTAGTTAGAATAGCTGTGCGATTGGATTCCACCCAATTCACCACAATAGAGAATGTAATTTACTAGACAAACTGGTATGGGCAAACCTGGGGGATATGGGAAATTATACAGATCAGAATCAGGACCAGCCAAACTCCCAACATTTACCTAACACAACATTTCAGGTTTCAGCTCACACCTTTAAACTATCCAGCTACAACAAAATACATCACATGTTTAACAGCAAAGGTGTGATCATTCCACAACATGTTATGCAACAGAGGACCAGTTGTTGGTTTTTGTACTGCAATCAACATGTGTGCTTAGCATTACTGGCAAGCTCAGAGTATACTGTGACAGACTCCAAGCTTTTTTAAAGTCGTCTATGAAGTCTGTGTGTGAAAGGCTGCATGTGCAGTCAGAATCATTGTGTCTGTTGTCTTTAATAATAAGAAAATTGCGAAGAGGTTTTTCGTTATGACAGCTGTTCTTCATGAGGAGAAAGAAAAGCTTTTTCTCCCCCTTAACTCTTCCTGCTCTGGTTTCCTCATTTTAGTGACTCATCTCTTCTGTAGCTTGCTGGAACGATGAAAGAAGTAAGTTAGATTCCCACACTTGCCACCTGCTAGGTCAGGAACAAATAAAAAAACCTCCACTCATCTGTCTTGTTTGATGAGCCACTTGATTGAATTGAAGGTAATGAACAACATTGAATAGAACATAAAAGAAGCGCCTTCACAAAATGTTCTTTGCAATTACACTAATGAAAATAATATATCCTTTCTTTATACTAATACCAAGTATGATTTTGATAGAAAATGAACTGCAAGTGGTTTTGTGTATTTCAATTGAAATGTATCTGGAAGACTATGCACATGGAAATTAAAATCTGCTTGGTCCATATAGTTCTACTTACATATGTTACAGAATTCTATTTTATGGAATTATAAAATATGTCATCCTTATATCTAATTGTAAGTTTGCCTGTTCCAACTTCTGCTTATTGTGTCTCATTGTATTATCATCCACCTTTGAGAAAAGAAAAGTCTGGCTCTGACTTCCCCATATCCTTTCAAGATACTGGATGGACCAACGTCTCCTTTGAGCTTTCCCTTCTCTAGACTGAACAGACCAAGTTTCCTTAACTTATTTTCAGATGTAATGTACTCTAGACCCTGACGATGTTGGTGGTCTTGTTCCACTGTGTTAGTATCTTTCTTATATCAGGAAGCTCAAAACTGGACACAGCACTCCAGATGCAATCTTACAAGTGCTAGAAATGGAAAGGATTACTTTCTTGGACCTGCTGGCTATATTTTCACTAATACATTCCACAACAAAACTGGAATCTTTTCTGAAACATGGATTTAAATTTTTATAAATTCAATAGCAAACACAAAAATGAAATAATATAAACCGCTAACTGGCTACACTTGAAATCAGTTAATGAGGTATCTTTCTGAAACTATCCAGATAAGGTATCTTTCTGAAACTATCCAGATAAGGTCTAGATCCACAAAAATATAGTCTCTTAAGTCTGCAATTTAAATTCCCAAAATCTTTAGTCCATCCCTGGGGCTATAAAAATTCCATAACTTTGAAAGTCTCATGTAAGCTTAAAACAATCTCTTAAGTTTTTCAGGAATAGTGTGCTCTCCAGAGCACACTAAGAATAGAACACTGATCCCTCCCAGCTCCTGTTCACAGGGTCACTTCCAAGCCTGTCTAGGGAGTACTTGTGCAGATGCACCTGGCATTGTATTAGCCAAATAAAACCCTGCTTAGGCTTTGGAAAAATATAAACACTTATTTATTAGAGGTTCCATGAACTGAAAATTTTCTAAAAAAACCAGGTTTGGTTAGAACAGTTCAGACTTGCTCAAAAAGGAAGCCTAGGATGTAATTGAAAAGTCACAACAGGAATGAAAGGGAAATTTGACATGGCAATGCTGAATTTACTATTTGTTTATCGAGCTCTACAGCTTGCATCTTGGAATTATGTGACTACAACAGAATCTATCATTGAATTTAAAAAGATCCCAATCTATCTTTACTCTTCCCTGCTCCACCAAACACTATCACACTTAAAGATGTGACCTGAATGCAACTAAAGCAGTAATATCTTCCTGAGTTTGTAAAACAACAGAAAAATTGGTACTGATAAATGATCTTCCAACTTGATCATACAAACTACTAACTGCAGGACTCATTGGTTTCTTGATTGCCTTTGTCAGACTCTTCAGTAACAGATCAAGGTACTCCATAACCTGATGAACTAAGAAGTTCTTCATGCTGCTGCCATCCTCTTTGGAAGACCACCTACAAATGTGCTTACGACATTGCGGGCAGTATTGTATCTGATTCTTCTTCCCCTACCCTTCAGGGAAGCCACTTCTGGAGGGACGTGATTTGCTAGTGGAATTACACTGTTGTCCACCAACAGCACATACAGAGTTTTCAGCTATGAAAAGCCACATGCATTATTCTTTATCAAACTGGCATATAGGTTTTAAGATGTGCATCCTCATGCAATGAGTTCTGCAATTTAACAACTACATGAAAAACTATCTCCTCTGTTTTTTGTGCTTGCTAGCTCCTCTCATGCTGGATTGTTCTTGTAATTTGGAACATTACTGACAGAGGTGCTCAGGACAACATTGCAAAGCAGTTATCAGAATGTTACTGTATCACTGTGCATAGAGACAGGGGTCTAGGATCTGCACTGCTGTGACCACTGTGGAAAACCTACAGGGTGAGAAAGGACCAGCAAGTATGGGCAATGGGAGCAGTTACTATGCATCTGCAGGACAAGAACAGCTCTTGCTTCTATAGCCTAAGTCATGTAACAAATTGCCAGGTGACAGTCTACTAATTAATGTTCTCTGAAAACCGTCTTTAGCATTTCAAAGTAATGGAGCTTATTATAGAAGCTTATGGTAGAGTTATCACAGTTTGTATCGATCATGAGTCCCAAACTTTCTTCTTGTTTCAGCCCACTGACTCTGCCAATCCCTGCAGAAGATCTTTCATTGGGAGTGTGAAGTCTGTAGGTAGGGAAGCCAGAGGACTGTGGACATTGGCTAGACACAATCCCAGGATCTAGAGATTTTCTACTGTGTGTAGTCCAGTCACAAGAGCAGATGTTGCCTCTAAACTGTGATCAAGTTAGAGAAATCTGAGGACTACTGTAACCTTCATGTCTGACTTTAAATCACTATAGAGGCTTATGCTACTGAGAGGGTCACCACCCCTGAATTATACAACTCCTTGGTTCTCTGATTTCTTTGCAATGTTTTACTAAGAAAGGCTGCTTTTTTAGAGGTTTCTTCAGTGGGATTCTGACAAGGACTGTCATTCACTAAGAAGTATTTCCATTGGTTTACAAATTCACATGTCAGAATGTAAAGCCTCTTCAAACTGTTTATTTTAAGATCTATAAATAAATTCATTTTCTGTATTGGAAAAACCACAAAATAACATTAATTAACAAATGGTAATGGTAAAGATTGCAATGGTGATCACTGTATATTGAGTTGCCTTGCTTGCATACTTGTTAGTATCAGTGGTGATCAGATAAATAAAAAGCGGAAAGAAACTACCCAATTTAATGGTTCTACAAGAAAGTAACTTTTAAGTAGAACAAGACTAAAACAAGCAAAAGAGGGGCTTTTTGTTTTATTTTTAGTGTTTACAAAAATAACTTTTAACGAGAAGAAAATTCACAAATATCTGCTGAACAAGATGTGAGGTGAAAAATGATGAATGCTGTAAATTGGGCATTCTGAATGCAACTAATTTAATGAGGCCATTAATGAGACACCAATTGGATACAGTATTATTACATTGCTCTATTAGAAATAAAGTTGATATAAAAATTCATTTTTCTTGACTGGATCTAAATGTAAATTAGATCATTTGTCCTCTGTTAAAATTGGTTTTGCTAATAATAATAAAAAATATCTACATCACGAAGACGGAAGATGTAACATGTACACTGTGATATACTTTTATTAGCAATTTTGAAATCTATACATGAATTAAAAAGCCAGTTAATGTAATATTGAATAAGGTAATATCCAGTGTAATATCTGCACATGAATTCAAAAGCCGATATTATATAACATAATGTAATATGATTCTTTTTATTGACTTCACCAGAGGTATTGTCTACATATATGTGCTTTTAAAATAAGTCTTCAGCTGTCTTCTGATTGAACTGTTGCTGATCAGGGGACAAGTGCATTGTTGGATGCTTCACTTTCATTGTTGTGTCAAACCACTACTGCCTCTACATTTCTAACACTTGCACTATCATGTCACAGCCTAGAATATCAGCACTGGAGTTCAGAGTAAGTGGTTTGTTTAGCAGCAGCAAAGCAAGAAGAGTTAGAAAATTGGGGACATATTTCAATACTCACTGACTTGAAGCATTTTCTCTTAAACCTATGTCACTTTTGAAATTTATACAAAAGTTGTTTTCTTTCATTTTGAAGTGGCAAAAGGAATGATGAAATATTTCTCTCTAGCTAACACACATTTGCACTCCCTTACAACTTCTGACTGATGCAATTCCAGGCTTTCCTGTTCTAGTGTTGATAGAAGTTACTACGTCATTTTTCACTCTTTCTTGTAATAAGGCAATGTTTACAGCCTAAACAGACTATGAAATTTACTGAAAAAATACGATCAACTTTTAAAATCTGAATGTGCTGACCTGAAAATCACCGACACACAAAATATTTTTTTTTCTTTCAGACATGTTTTTTGCCAAAACAAACAAAAAAATAATCTTTTTTTACAATAGAATTTGCTTGTCCTTACCTCAGACACGCTATTTTCTCTAATCAGTGGTATACCTATTATGCTATTAGGCTAATCAGGCAATACAAAATTATTCCTTTAGGTTTAAGACAAATACCTGCTTCCTCGCAAATTAAAAGTGTTCATATTATGGACTTTTTAGTAGGTGATATGATTTATTATTATTCAATCATGGGTTTTTTTCAACTTTTCAAAATTTGTCTGAAAGATTTTTAGTTTTGAAGGAAAGGGATGAATTCTCAGTTCTTTTTTTTTCATCAGTTTTCATCAGTTCTTTTTTTTCATGTGAGAATTATCAGTGGAGGATTTTTAACCACATGGAAAACTAAGTACACAATTAGAGCCTTCAGCTTTTTCAGTGTGAGCAGTCTTTTATAGTCCAGTGAGTAACTCATGATGTATAAATTTTAGTGTCTATGCCAATATTGGAGCTCGGGTTATGTGGCTATGTTCACAAGCTAAGCACAGTAAACTAGAATGCTGAGTAATAATGTAGATTTATTCCCTTGAAAAATTTTTTCACAGGTATAAATGGGTTTACCACATCTGCCACTGAGATATAACCTATTATTTAGCACAGGCTAGAAACATGAAATGGTTAATGTTGATCTGACAATACATACTGAAGAACTAACCTTAGGGTTCACTATTGAAAATGTCTGACATTGAATAACACTCATGTCAGTAGCACTTAAAAGTGTTACAAAAGCATTCAAAGAGTTTTTTGATAAAAAACCCGTCAGAATTATCAGCAAAATGTATATGTATTAGTATTTTTGAGGGCTTTTTCATAGAAAATGTTTCTGAAGTTACAACCCAAATAATGAAAAGATTTTTTTTTTTTTTGGCTCTTTTTAAGAGCTAAAGAAAAGAATTCTACACTTCCAGAAATGTTCTTTCAAACTCAAAAACTATCCAAAACCTACATGTTCAACAAAGTTTCCCCTTATAATAAAACAAAGCTTTCTGGCACAGACTCTACCTGAACAAAAGATTGTTTCATCTCTGTCAGTTTCTCAAGGGAGAAGAACGTTTGAGCAGTGATCCTGCTTAAGCTGATTTTTGAAGAAACTTTAGCTCTAGAAGGGAAAAAAAAAAACCCAAAACATGCAGTATTTTCTAGAAGGAACGAATCCCTGACTATTCAGGGCTAATATAGCTGGAATATAGATGACACTAAGAAAGATGGGTAGGTAGGCATAGCAAAATTTGTCTCCTTGATAAAAATGACAATAAACCAACCAAACAAAAAGTTTGTCCCTCTTGACAAGTTGTTACTGTACGTGTGACATAATATTAGAGCACCGGGAGGTAGTGCTGTGTCAAGTCACAGGTCTAGCTAGTCCAGTATCCTGTCCCTGATACGATCAAAAGTGGATGTTCAGAGAAGGAAATACAGAAAGGAGGAAGGATGTAAAAAGCATCCCCGAGTTTCTCTTCAAGCTGCCAGTGCTCAAGGCTCAAGAAAAACCTGAGACTCAGGCATTCCAGTTCAGAAAACCTCAGTTGCTCCCTTCTCAATGTACATGTCTAGTCTGTGTGATTTTTAGAATCCACAGCAGGCACTTCCAAATGACGTCTTCTGAAGCAAGGACATAGTGCAACGTTGTCGTCACATATTCTAATAGTGAGCAATATTGCCTTTAAGTGATGATGGATAAAATAATGTATACATATAAGGCTTCCCACCAAAAAGTAGTACCCGCTACCAAAAAAGTACACACTACTTTTGTATTATTATTTTATTTTATTAATCATTATCATAATAATTTGGAAATGTACTAATTGTAAGGCTTTAAACAAGCATTTAGGTGAATATGCAACACTGCATTTACAAAAGCTTATGTTTATATTTATTAATGGTAGTTTCCATACAGCTCAGAGTTCCATGCATTAATTACTTCAGTGTGAAAGATTTAAGGGTCATATTTTGTTTTCACAGTAAGCAATAAAACTTTCGCTTGCCCCTTGGAATCTAATGTTACAATTTTCTTTTCTGCTATCATTTTCACTAGGTATTGTGCCATCAACTTCTTAACAGTCTTTAAGCTAAATTTAAGCAAAATATTTGCTTTCAATGTGTAACACCAACAAGTCTGTAACAGCACATTTGTCTTTACAGAGAGTAAAAACCTTATTTTTCTTACTAATTTTAATTTTCTGTGTAAAGTATAAAATAAATCTCTTCTGTGCTTTAATTTTTCTACACTACCTAATCTTTAACACACAGAATATACCTGTTAACCAATTTTATTTCCATCCTTCTTGGCCTCTTTTCTCACTTTAAATATCCTGTTTTTGAAAGGGGCTTGCAGATCCAAGGAATCCTTCATGACTATTTCCATACCTCAGGAATTGAAGTCCCAGGTAGTAGTTGTCCTGGCGAATAAAATTAATCTGTGCCTCCTCTGCATTTTGTTTTTAATTCAAGTGTTGTTGGCCTCATCAATTTTTTAGTTTCTCAAAGTTAGCCTTTCCAAAATACCAGTTTTTGTTACTGATCAGTATTTTATTATTCCTGCAGCTTAGGAGGATCTGAGTCTGTTCATAGCTTCACGGTCCAACATTATCTTCTACTATGTACCTTTTTGACATATTCTCACTATTTCTATTTGACAGGTTGATAAATTTTTTAGATGCACCATGTCTGTCATGTGTTAGGACATCCAATACATATCAGGAACATTATTTCCAATTTATGTCTACTAACTAAAACGTGCGCTAAATACACAAAGTATGTGATAAATGGCAATTCAACTAGTTTATCAACAGATTTTTCAATATACCTGCAGATTAATTTATCTGATGTAAAATAGCTCTATGCTAAATTGCAGGAGGGTGGGGGGAATGACACATTTATCTGATACTCTTCAAGAAATCATGCTGTATTATACAGAAACCAGATATGATTCTTTCCAGTAGTTGACACCTGACATCACACATTACTTTATGAAGAAGTCAGAGTAGATTGTCCACATCAATTTATTTGTAGCATCAGACCTCAATATTTTTTACTGTTCCCAGAATGCTATGTTATAACTCATTCCCAATTACATTGTTCTGTCAGTATAAAAAATTCCAGAGTATGTATGTAAAGGTCTTGCTATGTGCAATCTCTGATTTTTTAAAGAAAGACTGTAGGAACCTATCATCAGGCCAAGATTTTATTCTCTCAGTAAGGCACAAATGTGAGAAATCTGAGTATGTGGTAAGTCTGAGCAAGGCACATACACGGTAATTCTGAATATTGCACCTAAATGCCACAGAGGGGCAGAATTTAAGACACATTACTATTGACTAGCTTTGACACCTCCCCACTACAGAATACTGGCTTGCATCCCTAGAAATAATAAATGCCTTACTGAAAGATTACAGACATTTCTGAAAAGCTGACTCATTGAGGACAGTTGAGGAGTCACAAGGCAAAGAAAATAACTCAGTTTTAGTGCCATGTTGTAACCTAAAGGACCTGATGAGACCTAGAAACATACAGAAGAAGCAATGGCAAATATGAATGGAGTAATTTTACCTCTTTCTACAAAGCTGGAGAGAACAAATTAGGATAGCCATCTGAACAAATACAAGGAGGGAAACTACTGGCTGGATATTAATTTTACAGAAAAGAGCTTCAGAACCTACTGCAAATTTTAAGCTGAAAATGAGTGAAGGGCTGTGCTGTTGTAAAAATCAAATATGTTACTGTAAGGGATAACAAGACTGTGAAGTAATCCTTATGCTCTCTTCAGCTTTAGGAAGGTCCTATCTGGAGTATTGAGTCCCATTTTAGTTAGATTTACTTTCTAGTGGTAAAGACAGTTAAGTGTTGGAATAGATTGCCTAGAAAGGTTATAGACTCTCCAGTGGCGTAAGTTTATAAGAACAAGTTAAACAAACTTGGATCAAGAATGTGTACAGTTGATCCAGCCCTGGATTAGTGGATGAACCGAATGACTTTGTCTAGTATGTTCCCAGCCCTATTTTGTACAAATACTATGAATTTTACTATTATGTGAATAAAACATATAGTTCTGGTAGGATGTTGAAATACAGGAGAGAATACAGAAAAGAAGAAAAATTTAAGTTGAAAAAGTCATATTTTAGTAAGACATTTAAAAGAGCATAGGCTACTTTTCAAAAGAAGATGAAATGTATCTTGATTATTCTGTTGAAGATGAAAAATACATACATTTTGGTATGCTGGAGGTCAGATTAGATTAGGTTATCTAATTGTCTCTTCCAACTTTATATGATAATTAACCTAGGCAATACTTCTCTGAAATGCCTTGGTGTATTCAAAGTTTGATTTTTAATTTTCTGAAAAGTCTTTAATACTACAGCAATATCAACACCACCTCAAACACTAGCTTGCTACTAGGAACAGGAGGGGAAAAAAAAGTTGAAAAACCTTTTTGCCGTAAACAGCACAGTCTGATAGTTTCTGTTTTGTAATGATGCAATATCTCAGTCCTAATTCACAGAGCATAAAAGAACTGTCTGCAGAGTGTGGAACAATTCCTCTTGTTTTGGGAAGGAAAAAAAAAGCCCATATGATTGCCAAGGCAAAGTATGTAACATGCCTTGAAATTGTTAATATTTTACAGGTTATTACTGAAGCTTTGGGGGGCTTGGGGGGGTTTTTTTGGTTTTGTTGTTGTTTTGGGGTTTTTTTTGCCTCAGCATGGCGGCCCTATTTTAGGCAAGGTGAAATTGGGCCCAGAAGGAAAAAATAAATAAGAAAATCCCCTCCTATTGGCATTGGCTTCACTAGCATTGCAAGTTTTCAGCATTCCAGGAGGTCCCTACATTTTATGTTCATCTTCCTGGAAATATGTCTGTAAGTCTAATTAGTCTTTAACTTGGAAATGACAGCAGGGGAGCTATTCTTTCTAAAATAACAGAAAACAAGCTTGCATCTGTTTTGCTCTCCAACCTAGCAGAGCTCTGTGCTAAACAGGAATAAAAATAAATGATGAATTTCATGCCCTCAAAAAAAACCCGAAAAACCAAACAACCCAACAACAAAAACCTTGTTTTTTTCAGTGCATCGCAAATGAGACATCTTTACTTGACTAGAAGATATCAGAATTTTTTAGCAACAAAAATTCCAGCGGGATGGGAAAGTTAATTCCCATGCTATATTCTCCAGTTCTATTGTGAGAAGTTATATCTGTATGTGATTTTCTCAACTTTTGCATTTTAGGCATTGTCCATGTTTTAATTCGCCTTTTGTCCATGTGGGCACAATTGGAGGCACATTCTTTCAAACCAGACATTCTGCTGTAGTATAGAGTAAGGAGAGAGATAATTTCCAAATGAAAGTTTGTCACAAAACCCTCATTAACATATTCATAAAGTCAATTTTTTTTATAGACTCTCCAACTTTCAAAAGAATTCTGAATACTGTAGATTAAGAATTCAGTGGACACTTACGTTAAGAATGTATTTGTGATTCCAACCTTGTTAGGTAACACAAGAGAAACAGAAATATTGGTCAGAGGAGGAACAGTCCTTATGAACCGAAAGAGGACATACACACATGACATTCAATAGAGGAGAGGTGGTATGAATGCTTATGGAAGACAACGACCCCTGCTGCCACTCCATAGAGAAAACAGATATCTAAAAAAACGGGCAGATTCTCAATGGAATAATAATTAAATACTTTTTGGCTTTGCAGTTTTTGACAAATAAAGACCAATATTTACCTATTCAGAAATAGGATGAGTGTGTGTCATCAAGGCCTGGATTTCCCTCTTCATTGTGGTTTAATTGCACAGTGAACCGAGAATGGAACATTTGTCCAGGCAGCAGCAGAACTAGAAGAAGGGACTGAGAAGCTTGATTTGGCTTAGAAAAAGAGTTGGTTTCCAGCCACTTTTTCAAAGGATCAGGTCTGCCTTCCCAAAATGCCTGGGGCCAGGAGGAGTAGGAGAGGAGATGCAGTAACGTGCTACAAAACCGTGAAAAATTTCTAGGGAGGTCTCGGAGTCTGACCT
>NW_010286353.1:23449-23791 GCF_000700745.2 Antrostomus carolinensis
CTGCTGAACAGGTACTTAATTAGCCCTCCAGAGCTGTATAATTAGCCCCCACGGAGTTCCTGGAAGGTCTGCCGCGGCCTTAGGTTTTCTGCCTGGCACACGAAATGGTTCCTTCGAGGCGGGAATCCCTGCGGGACCGGCGGGTGACTGAGGTGTCCTGGTGAGCAGTTGCAGTACTCGGCCCAGGCGAAGAGCAGAGCGGCGATCCGATGCTTCTTCCGCTCCTCTCGCATCCACCTCGCAGCGCTTCGCTCCGCCCACCGGAGGGACGGCAGCCGCGTCCCGCCTCGGGAGCCCAGCCCCGGCCCCAGCCCCAGCCCGAGGCGTGGGCGGCTCAGGGTC
>NW_010286353.1:23816-25732 GCF_000700745.2 Antrostomus carolinensis
CTGAGCCCGGGCAGGAGGCAGTTGGGGGAGTGGTGGGGTGAGTTCCAGAGGCTCCTCATCTCTCTGCTTGTGTTTAAAGACCGTATTTTTAATGCTATGGTACGTAAAACATGCTGTGAGAAATTGTTATGAGGATATGCTGTGCACGGAAGTTACACGGCCTAGAAAAGGAGAATAAACATGTGGTCAAATCGGCTAGAGAGTTCCTCCTTGAAGTCAAAATGACTTTGAAACCTTTGAAGTTTTCTGTCTCCATTCTGCCAGAGCACCTGCACGCGCCCCCCTCCACCGCAGGCCTCGCCTGCCGCTGCCTTGGGAGAGCTCTTGCCTGGTGTGCTGGGTATGCCATCCTTTCAAAGACTGAAGGAGCGTAACATACTGTATTTTTAAATACCACTTGCCGTTGATAATAGAGGCATCTATAGCTTGTGCAAGTGACAGTGTTTGCTGTCCAGCAGTTTTTCTTTTTTTTCCAAAGCTGAGTTCGTAAGAGCTGCCACGCAGCTGCTCTCTCAGTTTCTTGACTCTGACAGTTTGGTATTAATAGATTTCCAGCTGTTGCAGTTGGAAAAGCACTCAGCTTTTTGAAAATTTTAATTCTAAATAGCTGTGAGGAGAAAATATGTATTTTTAATTTTATTGTTCTTACATGTTACACTTAAAGTTATGGTTATGTAGTATGAGAACTATGTAAGCAGCATAACAGAACTCCATGGGTTCATGAAAGAGATGTTCAAATAATGTAAAATTGTCCTATCATTAATGAGATGCTAAAACAGGTGCTATATTAGTATGTATCACCGTTTTCTGTTAACATGTACTTAAATTCCATTTTAAAGCTTTTATCTGAAATAATCAGGGCTGAATTTTAATTTATTATAGTAAAAATGTGTATTTGTGGAATTCCAGAGTGAACTCTCTTTGAAATACACTAAATATTACATCAGTTGTATAGATGGTATGGCATTGAGCTTTTTAAATGAAAATTCATGTGGTATAAGCTCAACAGCCTGTAAATGGTGCTTTATAAGTTGCAGAATTATCACCTACTTTGTGTTTGGATTACATCCAAAGAGTAGAGAAATTCTAGATAAGCGATAATGAGATTTCAGTGAAAACTGGTTGCTTCAGAGCCTTGTGGTGACTAATTTATGGGGGAATTCCCGTTTTGGATTTTTTTTTTTTTAAGCTTGTGGTAGGTAGCAGTAAAGTATGTAATTGTTTTTATGTTAATTCTTCCTTTTTGTGACCCCTTCAGGTAATGCTACTTGATGTGCCTGTGTTTTGTTGACCTTGCCAGTCCATCAATGCTCTTTTCCTGCTGCTGCTGACTCAGAGAAGCAAGAGTAGATTTGATTGATCTTCACCAGGTATTAAAAACTAAGGCTCAGCAATTTCTGCTCATTTTGTGGGGAAGAAAAGGTTACTTACTACATGGATTGCAGTGCTAGCAGTAGAATGCTATTGCTGCAAGTTAGTTAGGGTATGTTTTAATATAATGAAGAAAAACAGAGGCAGGTTTAGCTCTGAAATATGGAAGAAGACTGACATAAAATGGAAAACTCATGGACTGAGAAAACACTGTCGTTAATTCCTGGGAAAAGTAGGATCCATGTCAAAAGAGTAATTAGCCATGCAGTGTAGGCATGGCAAAACATCAAGTTACTCAGTGCCAGCAGATTTTTCAGACCTTGCATTCCCCTTTTGTCTCAGCCTGGGAGAAACTGCAGCTGCCACAGCTCAAGCTCAGTGATGGTTATTTGGGTAACTTTGAATGGGTAAAGCTTGCTTGTCACCTAAAAATAGTTTATAATTATCTAGGAACCTGAACACTGCAGGTAGTAGAGATCATAGCAGAGCAAAAGCAGTAATTCTGCAAGAGGAAAATGTCAGCGTGGAGAAGCAGCGCTAGCGGT
>NW_010286353.1:25765-26696 GCF_000700745.2 Antrostomus carolinensis
GTTACCTGACAATTCTGCTTCCTTTAGGCTGGGGGTACCTGACAATTCTGCTTCCTTTATGCTGGGGGTACCTTTGCAGCTTATATGCAACAGGAGTTATAAGCTGAAGGTAGAGAGACATACAAAGGAGCAGATCAAGGGCATGCATATCCTGTAACAGCTCCTGCATATCTTGCCAGAATAGCTGGGTTTGGGAACATGATCCACGTAGCTGCAGCCAGGCAACTCTCGCAGCATAAGGTTTCCATCTAGGACCATTCAGAGGCTGGATGTGAGTTTTTATCCCTAACACAGGAGGGAAACTATAGAAATGTCAGGCCTTTGACTCCTTCTTGCCTTTATAATTTGTCCGTAGTAGGCCTTTAATGTTTTGCCATTTTAGTTTTTTCCCAAAGTGCAATCACCTACAATTTTTCATGGGAACAGCTCAGAGCTTTAGGGAATGATAATACACAGGGATTTTGTGAAGGATGATGGTGATGAGGTATGAAAGTAACAGGAACCCATGAGATCCCCATGACTTTTAAAAAGTGAAGTAGGTGAGCCTTAATACCTACAAGAGGGCTTCTTTCCTTTTACCTGCCAGGTAGGAACTGGAGGCCTGAGCATGCCATGAATTATGCTGAAATGTGGAAGAAGCCTCACAGAATAAAAGAGAGGCTTAAGGCTCAGGCATATAAGTTGTCACAAAGTAGCTAGCTAGGTAACTCAAATCTACAAGTGCACTTTGATGAAAACTTAAATATAATATGATTAATTCTACTTCATCAACTGAAGAACCAAAAGTCTGAAGGAAAAAATAGAAATGAAACTTTTTTCAAAAGTTCCTGTGGAAAACAAAGGATTACTTTTACTAGTTGGAGTACTATACTGAGGCTGTCCTGACCAAATGGCAGTTTCTGTTAAGAAGTACTTTGCATAAAACATTATG
>NW_010286353.1:26724-36664 GCF_000700745.2 Antrostomus carolinensis
CTACATGAAGTCTCCTGCATTAAAGAAATAAACGCACAGATGATAGTTTAGTTATCTGTTTCTGTCATATCTATATCCTTGGTGAATATTTATGCATTGCAACATCAATGTCATTGTAAAAGTAAAAGAATTGATATTGGCGGTACACAAGTGCAAGTAGGAAGCCCAAAAAATTAAGGACATGTTAAAAAGTAACTTTCATTGTGACTTTGAAGTATTTGGAAATAAACTCTCAAAGTGATTCACCCAAGAGTGCACATGGGAGGAGGTGACAGAGATAGGAAATACATCTTAGAAACCTTTATTTGGACTCACTAAAACTACTTAATATTACTCTCAGTAGGTCTAGCAGCTAGTACCATACTTTTAAATGCACAATTATTTAAAATTGAATTCAAATTTGTCACAGCAGATTGAGAAAATACTTGCATTCCGGTGTAGATCTGGTTGGAGAAAAGCAGCGTATATTCATTTGTGCTGGGATGAAAGAATGCTCCTCCTATGTGGCATTTTAAAGTTTGTTATTTCAAGTCGGTAGGCAAACATCTGCCTACATCAAATTGGAGTAAGAATATATATGACCAGTGGTGCTCTTTGATCCACTCTGTAGTACCAGAGCAGTTTGAAAATCAGAGTGAGATGTATGCTTATTTCTAAAGGATACCTGATCTGACTTCTAGTGATTTGAAGGCCTCTGTGAAGATGGCAGGTCCTGTGAAATTATGGGAGTCTCCCAGTTCTCAGCTTAACTGAACACAGCCTAATTTTGAATAACCAACCCAGAAAGATGCAGGATAAAGCAAGCAACTAGAACTCAAATACAAGCTGCTTTAAATTGTTAAAGAATTGAAGGTCCCTCAAGAAATGGATAATAAGTGATGGGAGCACATAGGTTTATGTACAGGAGAACAGGAAGAAAAATGCTGAGGATGAGACAGAAAGCAAGCAAATCCACAAGTCCATACCAGCAAATCCGCTATCACATCTGGCATCTCTAGTAAAGAAGAACATGAAGACAGAACATGAAGACTCCAAATTATGGAGTCAATTTTCCCTCTTGGTCTTTAAATCAAGAGGTTTTTGGTTTAAATGAGGGGAATGAAAGAGGAAAGCTTGCATTAACCCGGGGATTTGCGTGCGTAAGGAAAAAAGTGAGCTTTACTCATTTGTGTTTGTCCTAAGGCATTACTGGGAAAGATATTTTGGAGGACAAACCTGATGGTTGTAACTCACATGTTTTTATAAAACAGAAAGTATAACGCTATCTGGCTTGCTGCATATCTAAGGTATGCAGGTATAGGCATAACTTGGTTATTCCTATGTGGAATTTTTAACTATTAGTAGAATCAGACCATGTCTATTTGAGTTGGATTTTAAGCTTTGTAAGCCTGTCCTTTGCAGAGGTCGAATTTAATGGTCATAATGTTCTCTTGCAACTTTAAAACTTGGTGAGGATTTATATTCTGTCTTTGATAATAGAAAATAATATCAATACCTTAGAAAACATCAAGCACAATGTATTTGTATTACCAAGCACAATGAAAGCCTTGATCTCGATTGTTGTACAAGTTGGATTCAGTTCAGGTTGTGAGATATGTGAGGATATTTAAATTGCTACTTCAAGAGGAATAGTTAAGCCAATCAGCAGTTAGTTTGTGCCTCCCCAAAACCTCTTCAGGCTCTTTCTGATTTTCCTGCCCATGTTGCTCTCTAGCCTGAATAGTTCTGCTCCTTAGAACATTTCTTCCACTGCAACTGTAAATTAGACTCTGAACGCAGAGAATAAAAGATTAACCATCTTTGAGGTGGCAAAACCTAATTTCTGGTTACACTACTATGTGTTTTCCTACTACTCTGCAGACAATAGATAGAAAATTCCTCTTTTTTTTTTTTTTTTTTTTTTTCACCTGTAGTGATTGATAGACTTGGATAAAAAATGGAGACTCATGACCAGGAAAGGCTTGGACATATGGAAGAACACAAGTTGTCATCAGGAGATCAAAGAGAAAACATAGTCCAAAACCTAAGATGTCAGAAGGGTGAGATGTCTCAAAATACCAGTTTGAAAATACCAGTTTGAGGACAAACAGACAGAGGTGTCTGGGAAGATAAAATGTAATGTGAAAGAATTCCAAGTTATTGTAGTGTCAGAGAGAACTTTGCCAGGACAGAGTCCTTATCAGTGCACTGTGTGCAGTAGAAGTTTCATCCACAGATCAAACCTTCTCATGCACCATTATAGCCACACAACAAAGGTTTGTAAGTGCACACAGTGTGGGAAGAGCTTCAGCTGCATCTCAGTTCTGACCGGGCACCAGGAGGTACACCAAAGGGAGCTCATATTTGAGTGTGCAAATTGTGGTGACCGTTTCATACACAGCTCCAGTCTCACTCTCCACTGGAAGACTCACAAAGAGGAGAAGCCCTTTGTGTGCAAACAATGTAGTCAGATTTCAGTAGTGTTTCTGAGGTGGTGGCTTGTCTTGCATTACACGCATGAATTCATTGTGGTCCTTTGTGCCTCAGCAAACTGGAACCATAGGCATAAGGAAGAAGCAATCCCTCTATGGGACCACATAGCCTCTAAAAATTTTTGTTCATTTGGTATACCTTAAAGGTATGTGCAGGTAATACCTAAGAGAGGCAAAGCTGAAAAAGAGGCAGCCTCTAATCCAAAGAGCCTGGTTGGAATATCAATTAATTGCTAAAAGTCCAGTGGCTGAGGAATGAATCCTCTCTTTTCTAATGCAGAGGCCTCTGTTGGGATGGAAATAGAAGTTTGTATTTATTTAAAAGATAGAATAAGGTAGGTTACTGGCTGAGATGATAGCTAGGAACTTTAATGATACAGTTTTGGTTCTGAGTTCAGGTACAGGATGACCCTGTGCTAATTACTTTGTCTCTCTGTCTTTATGACTCATAGTTTAAAAAAGAAATGTCTTTTTTAACTTCACTTTCTCAGTGTAGAGTGTGTGTGGACTAATGTGTGCCCAGGTACTACAGTCATTAGAGACAGATGAGTTTAGTAGCTTAAAGACCAACTTGTTCTGAAAGCCTAGATGTCTCTGTCCTTTGCTTTTTAAAGGAAGACTTTCTAAAACTCAGGGCTTCAGAAGTTCTTTCATCTTTTAATGGAATTTGGGTTCCTAACTTTCAGAAGCACTTCTGAATATTAGCTTTATGTAACCATCCAAGATTTCTGAGGGGTTCAGTGCTGAAATAACCTATTCTTTCTTGCCTAGTGCTTATAGATCTCCAAACCTCCTTGGCATCAGCAGAAGGATTGGCTCCTCAAGTTAGGAGTCTTCTACTAGAAATCTTTGTTTCCTAGCTTGCTTAAATAATATCTACTTGAAGAAAAAGGAATGACTTGCAATTTGTGAGAGTAGTGTTCCTTGCTATTATGGTAAGCATCAGGATAGTCAGACTAAAGAGGACTTTCCTTTTACTGTACCATTACACATCTAATGGAAAACTGGGCAGTTACTAAGAACTGAGGTGATTGTCCCATCCTCCCTATCCCCTCTTGACTTTCACCAACTGAGCAGTTTCTCCACTGAAATTAGACCCCATCTTATTGGTCCACAGAGACTAGGGTGTCAATTTAAATATTGTCATTTTTTGAAGAAATTTCTTTCTTTTTTTTTTATATTTTTTTTCACTGAGATTAAAAGACGAGGAGAGAGACCCTAGGGTACCGAAGCATGCTAGAGAAGTTGCTGTTATTACAGCCTGTGTTCTTGATGTGAGTCCTCCTTCCTTTAGAGCCATGTTGGCTTTTTTATGGACACAATTACTAGTATTAATGCCAGAAGACTGTTTTTGTATATTAATAAACACAAAATATTTTGAAGTTGTAGTTGTTTTTACCTCCTTTCACAGAGCTTGCCATCCATAAGTATCTGGAACAAGGATCTGAATCAGGAGATCCTAGTATTTTTAAAAACTGATTTGTAAGACATAAGGTTATCTTTGACTTACTGGTCACTTTCTGTGTATTTTAGAAGCCTGAGTTAACTTAACTTTCTAGTGCCTATCTGTCAGATGCCTTTCTTACTGAAAGTTGCATCCTTTTGTCTTATTGTCTGCATTCTCTGCTCTCTGAAGTCTCCTTATGAAAATGAGAGACAAAAACCACAAGTTAGGTACCTTCTGTTGCTTCTTTTCCATGCTTACTTCCTTTCTTTTGTTGTTGTTGTTGTTGTTTGTTTGTTTTTCCTCAAAATCTTCCCCACGTGTAACTCACTTCCAGATGTAAAGTTGGGTAACAGGTAACAGAATATCGTTGGAGTAGACAAGGGAATGCAGGTCTTTGTAGCTGTTTTAGAAAGTGAGTAGTTAAACTGATACTATTTGTTGGAAGTTTAGATATCCCAGGTTCCTAGTTGTAAGATGGTAAATTTGACATAGTCCAGGTCCCCCTTTTTGTTCTTGAAACTGTTCTTTTTGATGCCTTAGTGCTCAGTTAAGTTTAAGTACCAGCACAGTGGCAGAGAGAAATCCTGGTTGATTTGGAGCAGTGAGAGGATATCTTTAAAAGTCCCTCTAAAGTCTGAAGTCCTATATTCAGACTCCCAAAGGATAATGCAGCTTGACAGTTTGAACATATTACTCTGGATGTGAACTTGCTGTGTGCTGAAACAGAATTAATATGTTTCACTAGAACTAGACATATTCCGGGTCTGGAAGCAGTAGTAATACAAAGACTTCTCCTGCCAATTTCTGAGGAATACTAAACAACATTTAGTTCAATTAATTCCAATATAGATGATTGAAAATTTGTCAGTTAACTTAGACTGTGTAGAGAGTTTGAAGAGTGGTTAGTATTTCATTATAAGGAGCAATTAGGACAAAATAAAATCCTACTAAACCTTAGAAAATATCAGTTTTAAACTAATATCTCAAGCCTGTTTATTTGATAGGTTTCTATACAAATTCATTCAGTGCTCAAGAACTAAGGTTATCTGACTTCAGAGTTGTATTTTTTCACAAATCAAAGCAACACTGAGGATAGGGGATGATGGGAAAAGGGAGACTTTGCTCACCATGCATGAATCCACTCATGCTTGGGTAGAGGTTAGCCATCAACTACTGTCTATTCTTGTCTCAGCTGGATGACCTGCTGTCTGAGGTGATTCGACAGTTTTTTTAAAGGAAGTTACAGAATTGCCTAAACTCATATTCTGACGGGTGTGGATGATGTTATCTCTCTTTGTTCACTCAGATAATCTTCTGTTCTGAAAGAAAAGGACAAAAGAATTGTCTTTTCTACTACCCGGAGAATTTTGTGGATATTTCCCTTCTTATAGTGTGCTGTCAGTTGCTGGGATAAGCCCCAAACTGTTGTTCAGTCCTCAGGAGAAGGCTCCTAAATCTTGAAGGCAAACATAGAGAGAAAAAAAAAAACTAATTTAAGTCTGGAAATTACCTAAATATATTAAGAGTGGAGATAGTTATACTCTGAGGTCAAGAATGGTTCTCCATCTGTTTGTGCAGAGTCCTGTCCAGAGCAGAAAGTAAGAAATGTAAGTAGGTGTGGAGCTCTGGACATTTCTGAGTGGCATTAGAGAGGGTAAAGACACACAGTCCTTCTCTCCTCCTCAGCTGTAGTCCCAAGCAGGTGTCTCTTAGTGGTCAAGATTATTACATCCAGTGCCTTCTACCAAAATATGCATCTTGGCTTCCGAAGCTTCATTACTCCTAGAAGCCTCCCAGTTGGGCAGTCTACCTCTGCTAGCAATCCTTCCTCCTAAATCTTATTTTAGCATTACATGTTACAGAGAGCACGTGTAGGGCACAACATCCCTCAGGATGTAGCATGGAAAAGGAAATTATTCTAAATTTCACCAGTATTTGAAGAATGTTCAGCTTCTAATGTTTATCAAAAAGGAAATAGCAAACTGAATAGTCACTAATTCAGTTAAGCAAACATCAGCTCTTACTGTATAGAAAGTATTTTTAATATTTTCAGATGTTGGAGTATGCGTGTCAGCAGCTTTTTCTAGGTGTAATATTTTATTTGAATTTTTTTTCCTGAGACTAAAAAGTCCATTTCATGAAAGTGTATTGACTTCGATTTAAATTCCTGGTTGACAATGCATGCTTTTGACACAATCAAATGGAAGCAATGTTTTGTCACCCTTTTGAAATTGACCCGTATAAGGATGTGCTTTTGAAAACATAAATGCTCCGTTTTTAGTTGTCCTGGCTTTGCTAGGATAGAGTTAATTTTCTTCTTAGTAGTTAGAAGAGCTTTGTTTTAATTTCAGTATGAGATTTGTTATGAGAAGAATGTTGATAAAGTACTAATGTTGTTAGGTGCTGCTAGAGCTCAAGATCATTGTGTTTGGCTGGTTCACAGCTGCATTAGGACTGAGAGGGAGAAGTGGAGTGAATAGCAAATCCCAAAACTGGCATTTGCATGTGCCAATGAGAGATTCCATATCATGTCATGTTCAGCATTTTAACCAGGGCTGACCAGAAGACGGAGGGATTCTCTCGGGGATCGCTTGGGCTCACTCTTCTGGGGTTTCGTTTTCGGGACTGTCTCTGCTCGAGGATCACTGGCTGGCACAGGCTGGGCATCGGTCGGCAGGTGGTGAGCAATTGCACTGTGCATAACTCATTTGTATATTCTCTTATTACTGTTATCATCAGTATTATTTTATTTCGATTAGTAAATAGTTTTTATCTCAACCCATGAGTCTCCTTGCTTTTGCCCTTCCAATTCTCTCCCCTACTCCCTGGGGTAGAGGGGGTGGGGGGCGGGAAGAGTGAGAGAGCGACTTGGTGTGTGTTTGTCTGCAAGCCAAAGGAGTGAAACCTCCACATTAGTGTAGATAAACTATACATCAATTCAGGCTGTCTAAATCCCAGCACTTCCCCCCGACCAAACCAGTGTTCCAGGTGTTGGAACCACTCTAATTTCCACTTGATGTCAGACAAATCCCCCTCCACCCAGTAAGTCTAGTCTTTGGAAGAACTCTTAGCACCTAGAAAAGCATTTTACCTAAGTCTGGGATAAAAATGGAAGAGCTACTATCTGTTCTGTCTTTAACCACGTAAGCAGCAACCAAAGTGAAGGGTAGTTTATAGTAAAAGAAAAAAAGTGCCCACTCATGTGAAAGGACTTTGATCTATCTACACAGCTTTTCAATGGTTAAAAAAATTATTTCCAAGTATGCTTTCCAATTACTTTTTTTTTTTTTTTACTTTAATTTACAGCTACCACATCTACATGTGTACATTTTAATGATTTGCTCATCCAAATGATACTTATCAAATTAGCTTATTCCAGAAAAGACTCCATGAGGTAGTCTTGCTCAATCAGTCGTGTTTCTTGAATTACTTCCTTGTCTATGAAAATGCAGTTATCACTTTTGATTACTCTTAGATAATTAAATAATGAAAAAGTGCTTAATTTATTAAATCAAGTAGCTTTAGCTCATACTGCCTTTTGATGTATGATCTTAACTACTATTAACATAGATCTTGCTTCAAATATTGAAAGCAAATACCCTTTTTTTTAGTTCTGTGTTATGGACTAGATGCTAAAATGGTCTAAAGCTTTTTGATTATTAAACAAGATTTTGCAATCAGCACATTTTTAGCTTTTTAAATCAGATATATGCTGACATAAATATACTTGGGTATTAAAACTGAACTTTTCAAAAAAATCATTATAACTGCCTTTTGGTTTCATTACTTTGTTGGGGAGAAGATGAGCTGGGACTGTCCTCTTCATGAAGTGTTTGCAAGCTCTCTGTCAGATAGGAGAAGTAGAGTCTGATGTCTCTGGCACTGAAGTAGAATGTTAATGGGTGCTCCCTGCTAAACACCCCATTGCTGGGCAGGTCCTTGGCTCTCCCTGCTCATAGCTTTTGCAACTGAATACAAACTAAGAAGTCAGAAGTTCTTTCTTTACAGATAAATTATTGCTAATAAGCTTATTAGTTTTCATATGCCCAACTAAATTTCTTAGTATTGTCTTGGTTTTAGAATTTTAATGATTGCAATTCTTTTGTTAATATTATTAGTCTTCTTTGATTTGAAGGAGCGAATTGAAACAAAACATTGAGTTTCTTTCTGATTTAGGTTTTGGAAAAAAAGAAGAGAAGGGAAAAGAGGTGAAATAACTATGTGAAGAAAACAAAGAATAAAATTTGGGCTCCAGTAAGAAAAGTAAAAGTAATTTTAAAAAGGTGACAAAAGAGAAGATAAAGGAAAGAGAAGCAATTAGATTGAACTCTCCCCAACATAGATTTTCTTCTCATTTACATTAGTGGAAATCTACTAGAACGCCAATGGATGTTCTTATTTACAAGTGATTTTGAACAACTGTGTGAGTAACGAATATTCTGTGCATCAGATTTAATATGTGTGTAGCCCTGGATGGACCAAGGGAGAGGAAAGCCTAAAGCCTGAAATCCTGTACTCCCTTTCTATGTAAATAAATCAGGTCTTTAAAGGGAGGAAAGGGAGTACTAGCTACTGTTTTTATAAAATAGAAATAAGAAGACTGCATGCTTTTTGTCTAATTTGTTTTACATTACTTCTGAGTAGTCTAACGAGGAATAGAAAACAATGACATCGCCGAATGAATATTTTTTTAGTGTAGACAGTATGTATTTATACAAATGTATCGCTCGAGATCAGAAGTTACAATTTAAGTCTGTGGAAATACCATACTGTGAAACTAATAACACTGATGATGAGGCCTAAATGAGCTCATTTCAGTTTGATTTTTTTTACAGGGAATTTCATCAAACTTGAGCTTATTAAAACCAAAACCACATTACCTGTTTGTTCTGTGATCCCTTTACGGTGATTGTGTTCTTTGTACTGGAAGTTCTCTCTTTTGCTACTGTCCATTTTTCAGAAACTACTCTGTCTGAACACTCTTTTAGCATTTGCTAGCATCTGTTTGACCTTTTTGACCTCTCTATAGCATTTATCATGACTAGCCTCCCTGACTTTTTTCCAGTTGCTGCAGTTGCTGTGAGACTGTGATATAGTGACTTACTACATTCTTTCACTTGCACTCTTTTCATTACTTCTTTCTTTTCTTGAGTAGAAACAGGATAGAAAGTCTATGTTTGTGATATATGTGAAAAATACTCTCTATTATGATAAGAAATCAAACCTCAAAATTAGAATCAGGGTTTATTAATCAAAACTGGACAAACTTATTAAATTAATAATATTCTAATAATATTAATGGTTTGGGTAATAACATAAAATTTTAATGAGAACAGCTTTATAATGGGTGTCAGTGCAGAGATGACTACAGATACCTAAGTATAGTGTGGATATATCTGAACTAGCTTTCAGTTTTCTGTATCTGAGCTATCCAGATGCTAAGCACTGATGCATCTATAGCAGCCTAGAGACAGCAAGTTTAAATTATTACAGTATACAATCTAAATAATATAAATCTAGTTCAGGAATTTCTGCTCTGTCCTGCCATCAAAGTAATATAGAGTCATTTGACACTAGAGGCTATTAAATTTGATAGGAAAAAAGTTAATTGACTGAGTAATGACAGCTGTGCACAGGACAACAAAATTGGAGTTTTATAAGTTGCTGTAATTCTGTTATGTTTGGATTTTTTTGAGCATAAGATTTTGAATTACTTAACATTCACTTAATATAAGTGTGTGAAGAGCATATGTTAGCTACCTATACTCCCAGCAGAAACTATAGAGAAAAGAGATGTTCAACATGCTCGACAGCTTTGAACATATTTACACACATACTCATGAAGTGCTACTCTGCAGCAAAAGGATCAAATTTGGCTGTCAGGTGGTTTGTAAGTGAAAACATGTCTCCAAATTATAACAATTTTCAGTATTTTTCTCTGAAATTGCTTTTAATTTTATTAAATTACTGCCAGAAAAAAGTACATTTTTGATTGCATCTGGGCAGGAACAACCCCAGGTTC
>NW_010286354.1:0-5911 GCF_000700745.2 Antrostomus carolinensis
TCCCCAACATTCTGTGATTCTGTGAAATGGTGTATTACAAGGGCTGATTTGTTTTATAAAGATGATATCTGTAGGTATAGAAGTAAAATCTAAATTTCAGTTTCTGGATTGTGTGTGACAAACTACTTCACTGAAGAGACTCTGAGATGAGCTAGTTCAGTAGAGAAGAGAAATGAATCTAACTTGCAAGACTGCACCTGATTTTTTTCTTTCTTTCTTTATTTTAAAATATTGGAAGTCATCTCTATCTGAAAATGTTGTAAAACTAACATGCCTAATTGAGCCTCATCCATTTCTGATCACTGTTGCTACTCCTTTTCACTTCTTCCATTGACTTCATTTTTTCCATTATTTCATTTAGATAAATAAAGACAATAACAAGTAACTAAAAGACAAAACCCAGGTACTGTAATTTATACATATAGGATATGATTATTCACAAGGTACTAATTCAGAGTGTTAGGCTCACTAGTTGTTATGTAAATCTTAGGTGGAAATATGACAACTGTGTTCAGATCTGAAAAAAGTTCAGTAATTTGTTAATATCTATGAAATGTTCATATGCAGTGATGATAAGCTGAATATTAATAGAAAAGCTCTCGAATGAACAACATAGTGTTCATTCTGAGGCCACAAGGTAATTTTTTTTTTTTTTTTTTTAAATTAAATCAGCATTTAGGAACTTGGTCATGAACAAGAAGGTCAGATGTCCTTTGACACACTGAAATTTTATGTTAGATAAGGCATCAGAACTAATCTGATCTCATTTTCTTTCTCTGTTCTTTGAATTCCTATCATTACAGTAACATAGGCACAAAAAGAAAAGATTTGACTTACCTGCATTCCAATTTGAAAACTATACTGACTATTCAGTCTTGCAAAGTATGAAGTATTCTGATTTCTGTTTCCTAAGGCCCTCTAGCATCTCTTTGAGTCTGAGGGCAGTACACAATAAAGTTGTGCTTCTAAATAGTATTATTTGCATGTTTAAAAAGAAAGATAGGTTTAAGTGCTTTGTTGAACATGAGTTCTACACTCAACATCCTGTTGATAAAATATAATCTCAAAGCTTCTAAAACCAGCTGTATTTGAGTGTGATTTGTAGAAGATTCTGCATTGTTTTCTGCTGCAGTCCAATGAGTAGCCTCTTTGCGTACCTCTGACTGATTCCAGAAACAAAGCAAAAGTTGTTGTATAGAGAGGGACAAAAATGTAAAGCTGTAACTTTACTAAAGAACGTATTTACTTGCTGAAGCTCTGAACAAGTTGTTCTCATAGGCAAATAAATGCAAATCTGCTTGAAACATATGCGCCTTTGGAAAATGCTATTAACCCTTATTATCAGAGGCATTATAACCACACATTAATTGTAAATTGGGCTCCATTGTAATGCTTTGATATTATTGCTCCAATTACAAGTTCAATAGAAAGATAGCTACCCTCTCCTAACACATTTTTCAAACAATCTTTTCCTTATCATTGAGATGGTCAAGGACACGTTAGTATGTTTCATTGTAGTGATCATTCTGTGCTGTTATAGCATTTTACATACTATACATACCATGCTGGGATGTCATTCCACACAAAATCTTATAGATTATTAATTTCAAGCAGTATTTAAAACACTTTTCACTTGTGTTTCTCTGGATAAATTTATTTACTCTTAAAATTTTCCTAGAAATTTTTTATAAAATATAAACTTTTTTGCAATCACACATTTATAACCATGCTTTTTTTCCACAGTATAAGCAACAACGGACAGCCTAAAAAAAAAAATTAATAAAAAAATCTCTTATTCATAATTCTTCCCTTTGCAGGGCGGATTGATTGACTGGCTTTATTCATTAACCGGAAAAGTCATTTACATATGAACAGTACATTCCTTTCTGAAGAAATTATAATCATTATTAAAGAATACCTCATTAGCTCCATTGATTTTTTTTTTTTTTTTGACAATAACTAATAGTGAATCAACCAAAATAGAGAAAAATAATACCTTAATGTTTTATAGTGTGTATTAATTTCACCCATCTCCCTTAATTGGTAATGCTCTTTCAAATGCAAATCTTCCAATATTTCAGGTAGTCAGAACTGTTTTATATGTGGATTGATTGAAAATACTAAAAGTTTTAGAAAAGGTTTCTAGTTTACATTGATGATTCGCTTTCCTATATCACTTTGAGCTGTCGTTGGGCTAAGGGGGACAGAGGCAAAGGCACAGAACCCTAAATTTTCTCATCTTGGGAATTCGTAAGATGCTGTTTTTTCCTGTTTGTCTCACAAGTCGTATTAGGCTAGTGAACAGTGCTGCTGGTCACTGGGAAAAGTGTTGTAAATCTTATTTCTAGACTTAGCTTTGGGCCTTATGGACAAATTAAAATTTTCTGTGTTGTTGATTTTTCAGTCAAAGAATGCAGAAAGGGAATTTTTAGCCTTAATTGCTGTTAGACATTTCTAAGACTGCCTTCCATGCGTATTTTTAAAGATAACTATAAATAAATAATTTAGGCCTTTCTCCCAAATGAAGGAGGAAACAAAACTTTTTCAGAATGCTTGCAGAAAGTATGAGCTCTTAATTTTTATACCAGACTCTTTTCTGAAGCAAAAGACAGAGACCATTAAAGTAGTTTCATGTTCTGCCAACGCATTTCTAATGCAAGAAAAAAGAAAAAAAAAAAAAACTGTCATAAAATAGAAGTGCCCATCAAAGCTTCATGAGAATTTGACAGGCAATTTAGCTGTCTAGCAGTAGAGTATTTATTGCAGGCAGATAGGACATGTGTCTTTAAAATTTTTTTATTCCTCTTGTGTGAAGTTAGACACTATAATTAAATGTAACTGTGTTATTGTATTGTAATATAATTGTATGGAATGAGATATAGAGGTAACTTGGAAACTTCCTCTATATAGTATTTCAGTATTCCTGCAGTAAAGTTAGCTTGAATCAGTAGCTTTAACATGGGTATATTAATCATATTTAGTAAGTTAAGAACTGAACTAAGTTTACACATCTAATATCAAAGGGTTGTGGGATTTTTTTGTTGGATTTTTTTTTTTCTTTAAACTTTTTTCAGAAAGCTGGAAAATTATTTGTCATAGTCTTTCAGCTTTGTCTCTGTATCCTTCATGTTCTGATCAGGAGCCATATGATAGGCTAATGTTACAGTATTCTTGGCCCAGCTCTGAAATATGTAAATAAGTTTCTGTGAAGAATGATATTCTTCCAATTTTGTAATTCTTGACTTTTAGACATTCATGTTTCAGAGGCAGGGAAAGTTTTATTACTAAAATATCAGAACTATCAGAGGAAACCACTTTGGCAGTATTTTCTTGATGTACCTTATTTAAAAACATTGCTTTTTAAAGTAAACAGTTAAGCCATTCATATACTAATAGTTAACCAAAACAAAATTTTAGGTAGTTTAATATAAGAATACCTGCACATGTTCACAATAATTTATATACCTCTTTAAATGATGTTTAAGTACAACAGAAAAATGACTGGTTTTGTGGATTACTGTGTTATTTCTACTGTATGTCCCTTTGAGCCTTTTAAAGATTTTTTTTTTTTGGTTGGTTTTGTTTGTTTTTGGTTTTTTTTTTCAAAAAGAACATTTTTAAGATCTACGTTACTCTTGGGGTGTAGGGCTGGCTGTAGTGACTAGCTCATCAAGGTATTTTGGCTTCCTGTTCATTAGGAAATAAACTAACTTCCTCGAAATGTTCTTGAGAACATGCCTGAAATTCCTCCTCTCCTGGAATCCTCCTTGGTTCTGGATCACTTGGTGAATCCAGAATTCAGGGTGAAATCAGAACAGAGGTGAGCAATGATGGGGGGCTTGAGTGTGTCTTTGTTACATAGGAAAGTAGAGACATGGAAATTCTTTTATTGTTGGACAAGGAATTAGGGTTACAGGTAAGATGCTGTAGCTACAGGAATGAAAAATGCAACCTGACTCTGAAAGTTACTAATGCAAAGATAGCTGTCTTCAGGACCTTACAGTAAGCAATGCATATATTTAGTACAGTATGCATTTATAGACGTTGGTCTGAGGCTATCTTTTAAAGAGAAACAGATCTAGGACATGGCTGTTAGATAGGGTTAAATTGCGTGAATGACTACAACTTTTAGTCAGTCCTGCAGTGGCTTCCTACATGCGTATCTTTTTTCAATGTAATAGCATCAGTTTGTCTCTGTGTGTGTGTGGGGGGGGGGGGGGGGGGGGAGAAGAAAAGACTGATTTTTCCCCATTATATTTTATAGCTTGCATATGGTGAAAAATGTTCTATTTGTAATGCAGAGGGAAATATAGTAGTACTAACAAAGCAAACACTGAAACAAATCATTTTTCTGTAAAATCTATAAACACCATATACTGCAGCTCACAATTAGTGGTTGGTTACTGTTTATTGTATTTACCATTAAACAAATCACAGCTTCATATTTTATTTACAAATGTGTTTCATGTAATTTAATTTGTGGCTGATGTAATGTCATACATTTTATAAACAAAGCAGGGATACAAAACTGTGCTACATAAAAGTTCTTTAAAATATAGTTCATGTCAGGGTCAAAAGAATATTTAATTCTTTTGATTCTGGAAATTATTTTTCATCTGAGATGGGTAATTCAAAAATAATTAAATCCCTTTTAGGGATTTGCGGGCACCTTTATTATTTAAGTTCATTATTTTTGTAACTGCATAGATTCTAAGCCAACATGATAGATTTGTAATTGTTTTCATTTCTTTATCTGCCATGTTGAGTTTTCCTCTCCCCTCTCCCTACAGCAGGCATTGTTTTTATTTTGTTTTTTGCTCCGAGCATGCTGTTGGTACACAACAAACAATAAATACTAATTACAGTCATCAGCCACATTCTGTAATCCTTAGGGCCTGATGTAAAACCTGACAGAGCTGCGAGGTATCTTTCACATGTAGCATGATAGAGCTCTGCAGTCAGAGTTAGGATGCTGTGATTCTTACCATGGTCCTAGGATTGACCTACTGCTTGAATTTGTGTAGATCTTGTTATCTTTCTGTATCACAAGTGGGCCATATGTAGAACACATACAATTTTGCTTATTCAGAAGCCAAGCTCTCCAAGGCAGGCACTGTCATTCAGACTAAGCTTGTCATGTCTAGAGCTCAGCTGCAAGAAAGGTCTTTGGTGACTATGCGTCTTAGCAGGATGTTATTGTGACATAGTGGAGAAATAACTTGTGTTCAGTGACTTGCTTTTGAATCTACTGGAATGGAGTCAGAGAGAGCTTGTGATGGCAAAGCCTTGTACAATTAGCAATAAACAACATGTACCAGCTGTGTTATATGCTTATGCTAGAAGATTCAGGAATGGTCAGTTGTATTCCCGCATGATGAATCTAGACAAGCTGCAATATTCTACCTTAATAATAAAGGTAAATGTGTATTTTTATTAAAATGAAAATTTTAATGTTTTTTTCTATAGACAGTTTTCACTTGTTTTAATACTTTACAATAGTCATGTTTGGTTTTACTGTTCTGTCATTTTAAGCATGTTTTTAACAAAAAAAATTGCAACATATTAGAAAATATTCGAAATATTTTATTAAACTATATACCTTTATTTCCAGGAGACTTCTATCCATATACACTGGATTGATACATATTTTTTTGAGAAACCTCCTCCATATTTTTTTTTCAGCTGTTCTCTTATTAAAAAAATAATTAAATTAAAAAATGAATCTATGTCCAGGTTTTGGAAAGTCTGTCTGTGAGTTCAAATCTCACAATATCATTCCTCAGCTGGAGATTAGAAAAGAATATGGAACAATCTGAAACAAGCCTCTTTCTGCCTCCCATTTATAGCCTATTTTTCCTGTTTGTGGGACCAGGAAAAAAGAGTGCTTTTCATTCTAAAAGTCAGATATCAG
>NW_010286354.1:5936-10303 GCF_000700745.2 Antrostomus carolinensis
TGTTATTTAATAACTCTTCATTCAATGCAAAGTGGTAACTTTGTTCCTCAAAAACATGTATTTATTATGATCATAGAGTAATACATCTTCAAGTAAGGGGACCAGCCTGCCAACAGAATATCTGCAATGGGTAGTTATAGTGTAAGTATACATTCAGCTTTATTATTGGTGTAGAATGATATTGAAACTTGCCTAAGGTTAACATTTGGGAATACAGCTGTCTGCTATTGGTGTTCTTTATGTAAAATCTTGCTCCAAACACTGTGACTCAACACCTGAAATGGCAATGGGAGGAAAGCAGCATTATTGTCTCATTTGAAAGAGGGATCACGTGATTTTGTTAACAAGTGAAATGTTTGTAGCAAAACTAACTTTTATTTGTCAGGAGGCATGGTACTGTGGAAAAATTCAAAGAAGTGTGTAGTTAACTTTCTGTAATTTGGAGACTTTAATTCAGTTGTTAGCATCTCTCTCAGAATACCCTAACTGAAATAAATTTCTCATCTTAATACAGAAATCATAGGTAAAGACAGTTTACCGTCACTGTATCATGCAGGGATCAGTACTGGATCCCGAAATACTGTTTCAAAACTTTTCTCATCCAGGTTCCAGGAAGGTTTCCAGAGTGTTGAAGGCTTCCAGGGAAATGGCCCCCAGATGTCTCTTGCACTGCCTGGACCTGGTGATTCCAGCTGACAGCCCTGGAGATGGTGTAGTAGCCCTGTATTGGAGCAGCTGCAGTAGTGGGAAAGTTGACTTACAAAGTGAAATAACACCCAAACTTCTGGTAGAACTGCCAGGTGGCCTGACAGGAGGTGGACACAAGACTTTAGCTCTGCAACTCAGGGATAGTCTGTTTCGTCAGAGCAACAACTCTTCATTTGCTGCAACCACTTTGCTTTTAATGAAGGTTTGTCTCCTGTCAACAGCCAAGAGAAGCTCTGAGAACACAGCTGGACAGTTTTCTAGGTAGCACTCATATGAAACTGAAATCAGCCCATGACCTGGAATAGTGCAGGGTCCTTTCTAAACCTATGTTTCTATTGTGGGCAATGTTGTAATATATATTTAAATCAGAAATGTCTATTTCACTGACCTTATCTCAAAAAGCTTCCAAACTGCCTACATTAATGAAAAATCAAACTCTTAAATTAGATACTTTGCATAGAAGAAATCGAGAGTAGCCAATAATTGTTTGGAAATCTATTAGGCAAACTTCTCTACTAAAACTCAGGGAAGTGTCCTACCCGCCTTGGTAATGGAGTTCAGTTTAGTTCCCAGAGGCATTTGAAGAAGAAGAGAGATATCATTTTATGAAAGAAATACTGATTTTCAAGAACCCAGCTCTTGTTATTCAAAAGGAGGAAAATTTTTCAACATTCCTATATGTTCTTAACACCTTTTCTTTAAAAGGTGTGTAACACAATACAAATTGATGAAATATAAAAAAATGGGAGAGGCTGCTAAAAGCACAGTCTACTTAGTTTTTTTTCTTGCATGTGAGTTACTAAATTAGACTGCCTCCAACTGGGAAGAATCCAAATAGTTAGTTGAGTCAAAATATCACACCTAAAATAAAAAAACCTGTAATACTGAAACATGAAATTCCATGGTATAAGCAATGCATTATAAAAAAATTTTCCACAGTTATCTTACGTTAAGTATTGTGAGGAAATTGGAAGAAAACAAATAAATATTACTGTGTCATCAATAATAAAAAGTTTTTATTTTCTTTGAAAATTTTCAGCACTTCCTCTCAAAATCTTTTTGGCATTTCCATTTTGAAAAATGTTTATATTTCATCTTTATATACTGTTTTGAAGTTTTTACATAATATGTTTTTCTGTGGGACAATTACTGTTCCCTCCACCTATTGTTCTTGGTATGTTTTGCCTAACAAAGCTTTCCATAATTTGCACATAAGCTTGGAGGTTTTGTGTGTGAGGAAATTTTGGATATTAAATGCACCAAAGGAGAGTGTGTTATAATTTGCAAGAGTTCTGAACTGTCAGTTTAGATGGCTTATTTACCAATTGGGAGGCCAAATATATCAAAGCTGTTTTGTTTCACTGTGGCAATATAGCTTTGTTCCTTTCAAAAACAAATTATCTGTGGCATTTGAAAGAAAATTTGGGAGCAAGACGATTCAACAAGAAAACTTAGTTTTAATTGCACTGAAATAGTGGAGAGTTAATTCTCTTAGCGTGTGTATGTGATAGGTTTTAGGCTTATTCAGATATTAACAGAGCCTGATCCTGCTGCTTTTTATGTTGTTAAAGGTCATATCATATAGCAGTATCATGGGAATATTTCTTAACAGGATGAGGACATGAGCAATAGCAGAAAAGGAAAGATCGTGTCATCTTTGGCATGTTTGATACTTGTTTTTGATAAGTTAGCTTTTGTGCTTTTCTATTTGTATGATAGCTGGGTCACCAGGGAGTATTGAAGTAGTTCTGTGACACATTTTGTTCCCTTGGTTTCTTCTACCATGCAGATGTTCTACTTGTTAAAACAGAAACAATAACTACTCCCTACTGCCCCCAAAACCCTAAGTCATAAGGTAATTAAGGGTGCTGTGCAAAAAATAGAGAATATTCATTTGAAAGGGCAAGGAGAATTGAATTGGGGTTGAGAGGAAGCAAGATTAAATGTTCTGGGGGATTTTTACTTTCAATTTTATGCTTGAAATATATTTATCCGTACATACTAAAATTAATCAAAACAGTGCTTGATCTTTGAGAACTTTCACACTTCCTCTTTGAGATCCTTTTTTGTCTGTCCTCTTTTGACAGGGTAATACTAGTTTTTACACTGAAAGAGGAAAATCTTTCTTTGTAGACTACCATGAAAGCAATGATTTTCTACTTCTAAGTTGATATCAGAACGTCTTTACATTTCTAAAGTTATCTATAGCTTCAGTTCCCAGAAATACTGTTTCTACAAACTAGAATGCAATTACTTTTATATACAAGTTGTTTTGAAAAATGTATTATAAACAATTATTACAGGTAGAAGCTAGCCTTACTGAATGCAGTTTTGCCCTTTGTAATGGTTTGAAGATAAATTCTTCCTCTTATATGTATATATATATGGGATGAGGAATTTATAATATATAAAATGCAGCAGATAATGTTTCCTATGTAATTATAAGAATCAACATGAATGGCTTATTGATACGTTTTATGTTTTCATAAATCGTGGATGCTTTTTTTTGGGGTTTGTTTGGTTTGGTGTTTTGTTTTTTGGTTTTGTTTTGGTTTTTTTTAGCAGAACTTTAGATAAAGCATAAAACACATATTTAGAGCCTTTGAAACCATAATGAAACACATGATTCAGGATTACGAAAGTAATTTGGATTTATTCTCAACATAAACTATATATCTGTACATAAATATAATACAGACTGGTGTGATACGTAAGTGTAAACTATATGCCTATGTTTAAACTTTATAACTGGTGAAATACTTGAAATAAGGATATTAATTTTCTGTCACTCTTTATTTTCTGTGAATTGAAGGAGGCTTCTTGATGTACCTGAATTAGTGAATGTGTTAAAAAATTAAATGAAAATTGAGAAAATGCAAAATATTTTATGGGGTTTTATACCTTTTTTAGAGATAAAAGCAGACAGAAGAAAGTTTGCTCACACAAATCCACATTATTTACAGGAATTAAAATATAAATATATAATTTGATTCAGAGAATAGCAGTATGGGGGCATTTGAGCATTATACTATATACCCAAGAGAAGCTTATATAAGGAGAAGGAAGAAGCTCTCCAATAACGTGCCTGACAAAACCTACTGACAAAATATAAAGTAAGAGTTTCTTGAAGCCTGTAATTTACAGAACTCCTAACAAATTACATAAGTACCTTAGATTAATCTACTGTCATTTACAACTGAATGCTTTAAAAGGTACACAAATGTTAGTTTTCAAAACTGTTTAACATCAAAAAAGTGACAAATTATGCAGATTTTCCCCATGGAATAGCACAAGTCTTTGTAAATGTTTTGCTTTTGAGAAGAACCTGAGTCATCTCTGTGAACATCCAACTACAAACATGAAGCCAAATGCTTTCCCAAGTTCTCTTGGCATTTCACCATGTACAGGATAGTAGCAAAGTCTTGTGTTTTCAGGAATACAGATAAATGAGATTTCTTTTCTTTTATACCATGCAAAAATACAAACTTCCTTCTCACTTTTTTTTTTTTTTTTTTTTTTTTTTTGCTGTGATCAAAGATATTTTTCAGGTGGATACTGATGCAGCTTACTGTAAAAAATGAAAAGTTTCTGAACTCAGCTTTGTGGGGTCATTAACGTTAATCAGAGAATAATGTTACAGACTTCTCATCTTCTCTTTC
>NW_010286354.1:10314-13161 GCF_000700745.2 Antrostomus carolinensis
CAATTTCTTGTGTTATTTCTGTATTTGTGTGAATTTTGGGGCCTGAGATCTGACTTGTTGGATCTTAAAAGCAGTCAGGATACCTCACACACTATTCTGATCTTTTTGAGGCTGTACCGTGAAGCTGAATTCCCTAGTCAGTTTAGGGGACAGAACTCTTCTATGAGATAATAATTAATACTTCTGTGAACAAAAATACAAGGAGTGCAAAAAACCCCCAATCTACAATTTTCCTTCATGCCAGCTTAGTGTTGTATATACTTTTTCTCAAAAGAAGGGAGAGAAATATGTGTAGAGGTCTGTGATCCTTATTGGTCTTTAGTGAGAAGGAAACCAGGAGTACAAAACTGAGAAGGAACTTTAAAGATTTCACTTCAGATTTTAAGAAAATAATATGAAGAGATACATGCTCTTTATTGAGTACATGACTCTGTGTTGACTTGAAGGAGCAATTTCCTCCTTATTCCCATACCATCCATTCCACCTTCGTCTGTTGCGGGGGCCCAGGGCCAGGGACGGACAGAACTGGACTCCTGCTTGCAATAGGGCTGGTAGAGAGCTTCAGTTTATGCAGAGAGTAGACAACTCTACACTTCCTTCCTTCTGCTGTAACAACACCACTAGATCATGAAATGAACTGCCTGGACCTCTTTTTGAATGGTTGCAAATTTACATATTAGTTTCTTCATTATGCAATATGAATATCTAGAAAACAGGATACTGTGAGTAATGGCTTCTGTTAAGAGTCCTCAGATTCTGTATTTCCTCTACTATATTTCTATTTTATATGAAATTAAATTATCTTGACTAAATGAAGCATAACCATACCTAAACATTTTCCTTTGTGAGGGACAGTAGTGCTTGATCCTAAAGCTATGTTTTCCTGACACTTAGTATTTTTTTATTTTCTAGAGAGAAACCTTGAGTAAAGTTTATCATCTCCATTTCATTGTGAATTGAAGTGAATTATTTACAATTCCATGTAATAGTAACTATCCAGATATTAATCCAAAAGAATGATTTTTTTTTTTAATTATTTCTATTTTTGGTGGTTTTTTTTTTTCTCTTCTGAATTGCATTGTTTTTCATTAGAAATATGTTTTAAAAGTTATAAAGGTGTTATTGTTTTCCTGTGGGTCAGTTACTTATATTCTGAATTACCACTGTTTACCTAAACTTCATATTATTTTGTTAACCTGCTACAATGACAATGAAAGATGTTTCCTCCTCCCTCTCTCTCCTGTCTTCTTCCTCTCTTCCTTAAAAGTTTATTTTCTAGACTCAACTTGCCAAACATATTAGTTGTAGTTTTATGATACAGCTTACCATTTTAAGAACACTTCAGTTGCTCTGCAGTATCAAAGAGTATCCAATTAAATTAAGCTGGCATCAAGAAATATGTTGTGCTCCTGCAAAAGGAAACACTCTCACAACTTATGGAGAAATCTTAATGTCAATGATCACTTTGCTTACGTATTTATCCTAATTATAAAACATTTTCTTTTTTTAAGTGAATCTTACATAATATTCAAAGTATCTATTTTACATATCAAATTGAAAACTTCTCTTAAATGTGGTTCTCAAGCTATAATATGCAAAAACATACAAGGATTCTACTTATGGAATTGTAGAAACTTTCAAGATATATATTTTGAATTTCCCTTTGTTTCCTTTTCAGTATTTGACCTTATTATATATTAAGTCATATTCTCTTGCCTCAGGGATGTCTGTCTTAACCTAATGGACACAACTTCTAATGTTCTGACTTTGTAGTTCTCTCTGTTTAGAAGGATACTGAAGTTTAGGACATTAATGTACAAAGAATTTAGAGTGTTAGCTTAACCAAGCTGTGATAATTGACAGGGCAGCTAAACTAGTAATTGTAATTATTGTAAAAATACAGACAAGATGAACTAGATGAGTAAACTACATTTTAGAGAAAAAACTAATGAAAAAATAGAAAGCAGCTGTCTGTTTTTCACTTTCCCAACTAGAAAATTTTGATTTTAAGTGTAAAATAAAAACCACAATTTACTAAATTATATTCCATCTTACTAGAATCATGCCCTATGCATTAGAATCTGTATTAAAAGCATACCTTTCTTAATTTTGCTGTGTCATACAAGTTTCAAATTCCATTTTCTGAATCCCACAAGAAAGCACTGATTCTCAAGTTCAAAAGATCACACTAGTTGGAATCATTTCTTATTTTAATATGACAGCCTAGATAATTACATAGCTCAAAGCAGTAGGCCTTGAAAAAAATCAGTGACAAAACTCTTCTATAATCCACAAAGTTTGCAGTAGTTAATAGGAGTGAGGTTCGTCCAGCTTTTTTTTTTTTTTTAAACAAAGACATATTTAATTTAAACAAGAGTTTTCATCCTAACAATAACTTTTTGAAAATGAGCCTTATAAAGGTATAGACTTTGGGTCACAGAAATATTAAGGATATCTGTACATTTCAGAATATCAGAAATTTAGGGGGCAAATGAAAGGATTTGAAAATCTAGCATCTGTAATGTTTTATGTTCAGCAGCCCTTTTGAGGAGAAAATTCTTTGTGCCCCAGTTTGTCAGTGTCTAGGATGGTCTAACATTGAATCTTTTCTGACCTCTGTTGTCCCAGGTCTCAAAAGAGTATAGAATACAACACATCCATAAAAACACTACAGATTTTTGTTTCATCAGCTTTGGATGTAGTGTTCAGCATCACAGCACTGGAAACTCTATTTTGTCTACAATCTCTGGGTTATCTCAAGCACAAATTCATAGAGAACAGGCATGAAAAGGGCCTCAGGAAGTAATTTAGCTCATTCTATTTCCCTAACATTGCACAAAAGGAATA
>NW_010286354.1:13446-65113 GCF_000700745.2 Antrostomus carolinensis
TCTTTCTCTCTCTCTCTCTTTCTCTCTCTCTCTCTCTCTTTCTTTCTTTCTTTAAATGATTACTAGTTAAACTATTGTAGAACTTTACATATTTTTAGTTTTAACTGATTTCACATATGTTATTCTGAATGACAAAAATAATGGCTGTATCAAGTAAAAGTCTGCAGGAAATCTGTCTTGGATCCAGTAGTATTGAGTAATTTTGTTAAGGAACTGAATGATGAAACAGATGGCACATTTATTAAATTCAAGACAACATAAAAATGGTTGGTACCATCAGGTATCTTGAAGCCTGCATTAAAATTCAAAATAATCTTGCACTTCACCTTTTTTTTTAAGGTCTTTTCTCTAGTTTTTCAGTTACATAAGGACACAAGAAAAAGATGGAAGGATCACAAGGTGAATATGACCTAGTAACATCACGCCAATATTTGCTTTATATGCAAAAAAGAATATGACAGTCTATGAAAGAAATGCAGTGATCCTTTCACTTGTCTCAACACTGGTCAAGCTAAGTGCCTTTTAGTAAATTAAATATGCCGGGGACTCTGTTACGAAAAGCAACTGGCAGAGAATGGCTCATGTCACACTATTATACCACTTCCTACCTTTCAGAAAAGGATTATTTGATCTAGAACACCTAGTGGGAATTGTTCCTTCTGTGCCCTTGAGAATTGGTTTGGAAAATGCTAATTTGTATGGCCAAAATATGACAAAGAACAATTCTAACAATTTAACTGTGTAAGAAATTTGGGTTTCACAGCCTGAAAGTGTTCTTTTGCCTTTTACTAATACAAACATAGGTGTGGGCTGCTATTTACAGGCATAGGTATCTCAAGAAAGTTATTTAACACTGAAGAGTCTTGGGCAGAACCAAAAACATAATTAAGTATATAATAAAATGGATTATAAAGGGAGATTTGAATAAATTGCAATTATTTATCCTAAAGAATTGATTGTCCTTTCACCTCTCTCCCTTCCTTCATCCACTCCAGTGCCTAAGTGTTTTTTAAATAAGTAAAAATATTACACTCTTTTGATCCAAAAAATTGGAAGAATTTCTACTGTGATCATGATGAATAGAACAAGAGGTATTTGGTCTATATTTAGCAAGGAATCTTTGGATGAGGCTTGCAGGAAGTATTCTATTATTAAAGAACAGAGTGCTAAAATAGATTGCTGAAAGTTATTATTGAGACCCAATCCTTGGAAGTCTTAGAATATCCTTGGAATAGTCATAGAAATATTCCTTTAAGAATGGCACTGGTAGGGGTCTTGGGAATGAAGCAGGGAGATTAAATGAGCTTTCTTGCCTTGGTTTTCTATGATTGCCTTGAAATGATTGTACATTGCTGAATGTATTTATGAAAAATCATCATATCCCCTTACATTTGGCTATGTTCTAGTATAAAGGGAAATCTGTCTCCTCTATTTTGGTATTCTTTTATTTGTGATTAAAATTTATTTTAAATGCAACCATATCTTATTTTGCATATGCAGCAAACGTAATGTTTCTCTAGTTTGTAATCTTCCCAGTTACTTGTTAAATGACTGTTTATTCAGGCATAATAATACAGCAAATTCTTATTCAGTTTTACACACCATAGGTGTTTCTTCATCTTCTTTTCACACATTGCTGTCAAGGAATATTTATCTGGGCTCTGTTTATTAGCTATCTCCTGGTATATAGCTGCTCTTAATTTAATATTAAAACAATTGTATTGAAGGCAAGATGCTATTCCAAAATGTCAAAAGATGTGTAAGTTAGGTCTGCCGTCTTCCTGTTTGTTTTCTTTCAAATCTGGCTGTGAAAAACAAACAAACAAAACAGATTGACTTTATATCTTCCCTTATGTTCATAATGAAACTATTAATTTATAAAAATAAGTTCCAGTACTGATCTCCTACTCTCTTGATGTACTCTACTTGATGTTGCACTTTTCTCCCCATGGAGGTCAAAATCACAATTATAACAGAGTTTAAACTCATTTCTTATGAAGTACAGCTAAGTTGAAAACCAGCTGACTTAAAAGCTTGTTCATAATATATTCACCTTCTTCACTACACTGGTAGTCTAAAATTCTTCATCTACTAACAAACTATTAATTTCAACAAGAGATGACACAGACGCGCTGAATTTCCACTAATCAAACACTGTGGGAATCCGACTGTAGTCTTCAGTTTAAACTGTGACCAAGAACCTCAGATACTTCTCAGCTTTTCCTCAAATAGTTAGCATTTTAACAAATAATTAACAATTATAATTAGTTGTTTGGGTTTTTTCTTCTTCAAACAAACCTACTGTTTCAGGAATATATCATATATGTACTAATAGGTGTTTTTAATTTTCTATGTATGGAAAAAGAAGTTTTGCAGGTTTCTTGAATTATTGTTTATTGTTTAGTTTCAAGGTTTCTTTTCTAAAGGTAGAAGCTCATATGATGGTGGAAGATCCAGACTTTATTATTTTTAGCTTTGTTTTCCAAGTCTTGTTTGTATATTTTATATATTTGTAAATATATATGTATTTTATAAATGTGTATATATGTCTACTAAGTTTAATGTATGTGGGTCTCTATACTTCTGTTTTATAAGTGAAAGTATTGTATTTGTATCATCAATATTTTTTAAAGTATTTTCTGAGCTTCAGTCCCTTTTAAAGTTTGATGTATGTTCAATTTCTAAGCTTGTCGGTCTTGAAACTTCTAGTTTCTGCTCTTCTAGAATTATTTACAGGTGACTTTTAATTTCCAGGAAACTTAATTACCTTTTTGTTAAGTCAAGCAAAATTTCTTTGAGAAAATCAAGCTGAAATTATATAAGAGTTTCTATTACTAGTTCCCATGTTTTCCCATTATTTTTAAAAGGACCTGGTTGCCCCCTCTATCATTTGCTATGACATAAACATTCTAATAACTTAAGGCTGTATATTGAAAGAAATTAATCAAAACTCAAAATTCATACTCATAAAATATTAGTATGTATAGCCATTGAACATTCAAATAGCCATATTAATAAGGTGGAAAATACAGAACACACAAACTGGTTTTACTTCAATAAACGCACAGAAACTGCTTGTATTATGTTTTATAATTGCATTATTCATATAAATAAGGTCATGTTTTAGTTTTCATTTTGTTTATTTATTTATTTCACTTCAGCCATTTCATAGTTCTCAGACAGTGTTTCAGTTTAGCTATTGTTTTCCTCTCAACTACTCATGAATAACAATAATCAGATATTCCACTGAGATATACACTTACATACTTCTAAAATGGCAGCTTTATAAGGTGAACGTAATGCAGCCATATGATGATCCCATCTTGCCTGCTAAACTGTCTGTGTTATTGGAGCTGGAATTTAAGGACATAAGTGTGATACGGATACCTGTAATAGTTCAACACAACTTATTTGGGAAACATGGCAGAGCAGACAGAACATTTGATGCATGGAAGGGGGGCGGGAAAATACAAGATTTCACCTTTCAGTGAATTAAATCTTTTAAATCATAGAGAAGAAAATTTTGAAGAACTTTTTTACAGCTTGAGGAATATTTTGTTTAACCTCAAGAGTTCAAATAATAGTGTTACACATAATTGTGTATATATGTTGATTGAAATATAATGAGCAGTACATGCTTATGTATAGCAGTAAGCTTTTGGACAGATCGAAGGCCAACAAAGTAAAAATTAAATTTATTTTGTAACTTTTACTCATTTTTAACTCCGATTTCTCTGAATGAGAGATTTTTTTACTGTTTACATGTTATATGCTGGGGAAAAAAGAAAATCAGCTGTGTAGACAGGAAGCCAAGGAACAAACCTTTATATATGTGTGTTTCTGTCTGTAAACAATTCTGTAAAACAAAATTTTTTGTATTGTTTTTTAAAGACACAACATTCTTCATGCAATGAAAACATCAACAAAATGTGAAAGAATGTTAATGGGGAGCACCCAAGACATGGTTAATTACCTGAGAAGTGATATTTAGCACCGTGACTGTCTGTGGCCTGTTCATTTGGTTAAACAGCACTGCAGAATCCCTTCTGCCTATTCAAGTGGAACGCGTGCTGGCTGTTGTGAGCATGAATGATAATTAACCTGATGTGTTTCTGAAACTGGATCAATCAGCACACAGTAAAAAAAAATCACTATGCTGAAGAAGAAAAATAAGAAAGTTAGACTTGTGATCCAGAGTAAAATATGCCCTTTTTATAGATGATTGAAAATGTTGTCAGGAAAAAAAAAAAAAATACGAGGAGGGGAGTCTAAGAATTTTTAGTATAATTTCATATCCAATTCAGAATGCAATAATGCTATCTTTTTAATTAGCAGTCCTGATAATACTACCTAAATGCACAAGGATTTCTGAAGCCCATGGAAAAGCATTGAGAGCTTTGCAACAGAGAAAAGAACCTTCTCCAAAGGGAGCAAAATAAGAAAGATAAGTGTATTAAAATAAATTAGAAAAGTTCGGGAGGGGTTTTGAATTTGTTAATGTCCATGTAGTCTTAATCCAGCTCCTAAGTGCCTCTATCCTGCAACCTTATTGAAGTGGAGCTCTGTTTGTAAGAGCATAGGGGAAATGGAGTGAGTAAATGTATGTATAAGTAGAAGGTGGTGATTATATGATGGGACTTTGCAGTTTAAGACTATATGGTCCTTCATGAGCACTAGGAGGTCAAGTTAATGATCAGTGGTATAATGGCACCTGCTTACCTGCCTCCAATTGAAAGAGCACACTGTGTTCTATAACTATAGAACTATTTTTCTATTTTTACAATTAAAAATATGCCTCTGAAGCACTCCTTGTTAGAATTTCCCAGTAAAGGTTCTTTTATATCCTGAATTGTTTTTCCTTATCAAATTTTGAAGTCCTGCCATGAACTGTGGAAATTTGAATTAAAGTGGAAAATAATTTAAATAATGATCCTATTAAAATTTTTTCTAAATTACATGATATGACATGTGATTTTGAACTAAATAAAAGTGTTTGAAAGCCCATATCCATCAAATAAGTTACTGCAATTGTGGCAGTATTAATCCTGTGGAAAGGCAGTCACTAGGAGAACGTTGTACCATGGAAATCCAAGCTGTTGTCCAAATTATTATACAGTTGAATTAAAAGGGAAAAATTGCAAAAAGTGAACTAGGAGTTGATATTCTTGTGCTTTGAAATGCATTTTGCTCTTATGCTGGTAGGTGTTACCAGGCACTAGTCCAAGGTTCATTCTATCAGTTTGTCTTTTTAGAACTACATCTTAATAATCTTAATAGATGTTTCACAAGTGTTTAAATATTATTTAGTTATTAATTTTTTTTAGTGAATAAACTCCATTTTTCTCCATTTTTCTACACAGAATTTATCCCAGGGTTTTTTGGTATTTCCAAATTTATTTTCTTATTTTTTTAGTAAAGGTGTATTTAGCAACAGTATTGGTGAGTAATAACTAGGTATAAGTTGTCAAGTGTCCCTTCAGGAGACCTTTATGCATTTCTTCTATATGTACACATGATAAAAACTTAATTTTGATGAAAACTGTATTCAGCTTTTTAAAAACATAAAATATGCAAGTTATGAACAATCAGAAGCTTTCTCCTCAAGTTGGAGAGCTTTCGAGAAAGGGTTGAATAATGCCTTTCATTTTCCCTATATTCCCTGCCACTCGTTTCACCCCCCACACACACACTTCAGATGACACCTTATCTATAAATAATGGGTTGCTGTTGTGATATCTCCTAATTCTGTCCTCACAGATGCAAAACTGTGCCAAGATTTAAATAATTCTCACTTCCTGGAAGCGATTAACATAAGTCAACTGATTTACTTCCATCTGTCAGGTGGCAAAAAATTAACCAACAGTGCTAAAGCATGTAATTTGTGGTGGTTCACTGTCATGAGAGACAAACAAGTCTCCTAATTGTAAATTGACAGCTCTAGCACTCATTTGAGCTAAGCTTTTGCTTGCATTAGCTCTTGAGTCACTTTGCTCAATCTATAGCTAGTCATTAAAACAACATGAAAGTTCTCTCTGCAGGTACATAAAGCCAGATCCTTGCCTGTGGCAGACTTAATTAAGGTAACAGCTGGATATTCAATCTTCACATAAAAAGAGGAAAATGTAAGAGATGTTAATGCTTCTGAAAGCACCATGAGACGAAAGGATTGCATGAGCAGGGAATGATCTTGTCATGATGGTATTATCATATAAATAGTAAAAAAGAAAATCTAAATGTTAAAGGGGGGAAAAAAAGATTCATTTGTGTCTGACATCAACTCAAACAATGACTAAAGTATAACAACATATGTAAACTGATGACACTATATAGTCAAATGGCTTTATTTCAAAATGAAACACCTGCAAGCTTGAAGTGTTAGGAAGTGTTAGGATCTTAGGTTCTGAATTTAAAGGAGCCAAAGATTTTTAGTTTCATTTTAGTAAATATTTATTTATGGAGATTCTTCTCTGCAAACAGAAGTGCAAAGAACAAAATTACAACTTGTGACAGGCCCACTATGTATGCATGATGTATATACCACAATTTTTTACCATAATATATTTAGAAAACTGTGGATATGTAATCAGGAGACATTCCTTGAAGTGGAAGAAGGATAAATGTACAGAAAATTTCTATTTATATAATACTTTTTAGTTCTTATACAATGATTGAGCATCATTTGTTTTCTGTTGAAGTGGCTTTAAGGTAATACTATTTGGGGCTTACATAGGGTTGTCCACACACACTATGGAGATCGGTCTTACAGCCGCGTCTCATAAACATTTCCATTAAACCATCAAGTTCTGTTTCTGAAGTGTTGGGATAGTTGTTTGTTTCTACTTGCTATTGGAAGACTTTGGAAGAATCCTGTCTTCTCACTGTCTGGAATTTTCCTTTTCACTTTCTGCCTAAGCAGAAGACTGGAATAGAGAACAGAAAGTTATGTGCTTGTGCTTCATTTACCTTGCTCATTTTCAGTTGTACCTGGAATATTGTGTTGGATTTTAGTAACCTTGTTATCAGTATTTTCTTTCATGAATTGTGGAGCATAAGAAAAAGGCAAAAGAGTTTTTCATTAAGATATAAAAAGATAAATTGCTTCTCTTTTTTTTAGTTACTTAAACATAGCAGCAAAAGGTGAAAAAGAGAAACTACTAAATTCTAGATAGCAGTGTGAGTTGTCAGTTCAGAGATGATTCATGCTGAAGTGTTGTGTAGATGGATCACTGATAGATTCCCATAAGGTTTCATCTTTCAGGTCTGAGAATCACAGTAGGCTAAAAAATACTGACACCTTTAGAAAAATCAAATATTTAAAAAGCAATAAATGTGAGTTCTTTGTGTTATAATATCTGAGTCTCTGATGTAACTTCAGTGACGTTAATAAAGGTGCAGTGAACATAAAGCTGTCTTAATCTCTGTCAGTGCTAAATATACTTTTTTTTTAAATCCATGTCATCAGCTTTTCTTCAGTCTTTTCTTTGGGTTTACATGTTGTAATCTTTTATTGCATCCCACTCAGTGCCATAAAGGGACTTTTTTTCCCATCCTTATTAGGATTACTTATTCAGGATTCTCACAGCAGCTCTTCTAGTTGTATTAAAACAGTGGGAAAGATGTGAAAAATATACAGATGAAAGTATGAGGAGTGAGGTGAATGAAGTGTTTTAGATTCCAAAGCTAGCCATCAGTAAAGGACAGGACTTGTAAGGTATATTGCTTCAGTTAATAAGCATAAAAAACAGATAACAAGAAGAAAGTATTGAAATCCTAAGAGAAAATTTAATTTTCAGGTGTACGGCTTGGAAGAAGCAATATTATGACTTCATCAGAAAACAGTTGGCTCAGAGAGAAAGCTGTAGAATAGCAAGATCAAAATTTCTAAATTTTAGTTGACTGGAATTGCACAGTATAAAGTTTTACTTTCTCCTTTCTTAATTCTGGTGCTAAAATACAATCAAAACTGCAAGGAATGGAAACATGAAATCTGCCCATTTAATACTCTCCAAACTTTTTTCATTAAATGCATTTCAGTTAAGCTTTAATAATTGACTATAAATATTGCAAATAGTTCAATGTTCCTTTTTATCTTTTTTGAAGACTTTAAAAAATACATTTTCATTAAGATTTAAAAAAAAAAAAAGGTGTCACTGAGATATTGACTTCTAGTGACAAACTTCTGAGATATCTGAATGTTCTGGCAGATACAACAAATAATTTGCACCGTTCTGTAAGAACTGAAGGTCAGGTGGGTTATCCTGAAGTGGTGCTAGACATATGTATTCAGGCAACTGAATTTCACACAATCTTATTTCCTTTTTTGTTTAAAAAGGAAAAAAAAAATCCTGAAAATATGGTTCTTTTCAGTCTAGTATGAATATTACAATTACTTTAGGATGTCTAAAAGAGCACTTGGGTACTAAAGTTCAGGCAATTGAATACCAACAATATTGGTTCAAAATAGAATGTCACCTTCAGCAGGTGTTGATAATGCTCTTAAATTAATTAGGGTAACCATTTTTTGATTGTTGTTGTTTTTTGTTGGTGATGTTTTAAGAATAAAAGCTCATACAAGTGTCCATAACAGGTAACATTAATAGTGTACTTCTATTTGTCCAGCTCTTGTCTCAAACTGTACGCTATCTGAAGCCACCGAAGGAGGAGCAAGAAGGTTTATGGGAGACAGTGCTGGAACCTGAATGTTGGGTCTTACTTTGCAACATGAATGACAACTAATATATTTTTATACTAAATTTTATTGCTAGTGGAAATTGTATTTAATATTCATGAGCCCTTCAGAAGAAAAATAAATCCAAAAAATGGTTTAGTTTTGCAAGGACTGTAAAGCCTGTCATTACCAAAACAGTTGAAAAATCTTGTGCATGACCTTCTTTATTAAAGGAAAATTTGTTCACTTCCTTTTCTTAAGAAGGCTATAGTTCACTTTTATTAAAGCGCAGCATACACCAAATGAGTGCTGCTCTGCAAACAGAGTCTTGGGGAAGGAAGACAAACTACTTCAGAAGAAATGAACATTTTTTTTTTTTATTCTGAGTGCAGAAGTAGTGCCTAACATATTTAATATGCTTTTAACTGAATCTTATTCATTGTACTGGTAACAACTTTAGAATATATTAAATATCTGGAACTCTTAAGTCAAATTCCTTAAATGAAATTTGCCAAATAGATTTGGTTACAATATTTAATGTTATTTGGAACAGCAGATGGTTGATGGAAACTATTGTTGAGATAATTATTTTAGAAGAACATCCAGAAATTTCTTCTTATTTTTAACCATTTATACCTTATGAACAATTTCAGGTTATATTTTTTTATTTTTTGGTCTTTTCATTATGTGCTGCATTTACGCACATTTGGAAAAATAAATTAGAAAAAAAAGACCCTATGTGTGTGTAACTGTTTCCTTACTTGCAGCCTACTCAAGAAGCCTAAAATGAGAGTGAGTAGTACCAGTCTTGCAGTTCCTTTTCTAATGTGTTTTTCATTAAACAGAATAACATTAATATAACATGAGACAATCTTGTTTCTCATTATGCTAGTTGGAACTGTTAAAGTTTCAATATTGTGTCTAGCTTCATTCATGTTAAATGAAGGCTAGAAACCATTCAGCTACCCAAATCTCTAGTGATTGAGCCACCTCACTTATTAAATGTGCTTTCTCTGGATCTTTTTAAAGATTTCTAAATTACAGGGTCATTTGTATTGCTTCTCATGAGCAGATATTTTTTTAGCTGTCCAAGGTCAATAGTGGCATGTATTTTGCATTTATAAAGACAGTGATCAAAATAAATCAATGATTGATTCTAGTGAGCAAAAGCACAGTGAGGAAAAATATTTAATTAGTATAAAATAATAATATTTTCTATGCTCAATATTGCTCTTTTTCTGTAATGAAACTTGGTCAAAATGTCTTTATCAGTGTGCTGTAAGAACAAAATGGAATTCAGGAATAAGTAAATAACTTATATTGATGATGGATGAAGTTTAAAGTCTTGAAAGCTCTAATTTAACATTCAATTAAAAATAAGGTACCTATTGGTATTTTGACATTGTGTTTTCTTATGTAATCCGTATTCTCTGAGCATGATAATACTGAAAAAGGAAAAAGAAAATGTGATGGAGATGATTTTGCTTTGGACTAGTAGAAGGAAAAGAGGAAACTGATGCCAAAAGATGGAAGCAAGGAAAAAAACCCTTCATATAGCTTGAAACTTACCGGTCTGACACTTACACTCCAACATTGTGTTTGACACCTGAAATGATTGCCAGATACCTGAAATGATTGACAGATACCAAAAATGACTGCCAAACATTAGTGCATCTGCCATATGTGACCAGGGAATACTACAGAGCAGATCCTTGGGAATATGCATTTGCAATTTACTTGTTCATAAAGCCTGATGAAGATGAGTTTTGTCACAGGTTCTCGGGATCATTACCTGACATTAGGGGAAATTAAAAGACTCTACTGACTTTGTACAGAGCCCTTTTTGACAAGGTTTAATGAATATTCTGACAGTGCAATACATGTCACATCCTTCTGTTGTGTTGAATTTACAAATTTCTTTAGTTCCAGGTTGTGGCCTGTTTATTAGTAATGATGTGTTATGTGAAGTTTAGTGTACGACAATAATATAAATCAGGGCAGAGAAGGAAAAAATATTAAATGCAGTATGACTGATACGAGACTTTAGAATAAACTCCAGAGAGGAGAGTTGGGTTTCATAATACAAAATACATCTTGTTAAAAATTGAAATTAGATTTACTATTGGTAATTAAAAGAATAGTACTTTTGACAAAACATGCAGTAATTAATTTTGTTAATGGAAGCAATTTTATTCTGGGTGCCTTATGGATGTTCAAGCTGAAGTATTCCCTTTTCCTTCCTTCTTTCCAGCCTTTGGGCTGGAACTATGTTTTGCTATTCTGTACTTGGACTTTTTTTTCAGAAAGGTAGCTATTTCTTGAATTTCAGGTGACAAATTCAATGCATACTACACCACTGTGCAATGCTGATTAATTGATCATTCAAATAATTTGCTTTGCACATGATAGCTGACCAGCTTTTCAGGAAGCATCCAGGAATTTTCATGTAGCTATGGGTTTGTCAGATACTGTGAAGTACAGTAACTTTTTGGTATTTATAGACCTGAACCCAGTTAAATAGTAGAATGACTTTCATAAATTTTAATATGCCTGGAACAGGATGGTGGAAGATGAGGGATAGCTGGGTTGAAGGTTACCTTTAGTTATTCCCACATAACTTCCAGCAATCTCAATGGTTTGGTTTTTTTTTTGAAGTAGGTCGTTCAGCTACCAAGTGATCAGTTAACTGGCATGGGTAGTAAACCTGGACTACAGGAGATATACTTAATTGTTATAATTTACTTTCACTATAAAATAACACAAAATGAACGAGTGTAGCTATAACTTACTCTGATTAAGGGACGAATGAGTAATATTGTACATATTAGAGTAATATACATGTAATATTAATACTGCATATTTAACAAACGTACATATACTAGTAAGTTTGTTATACTATATTTACTTACTAAAATATACAAATTACTAGTGGTATATATACCACACCAATAAATATAATGTGATGAGAATTCAGAACTAGGAAATGCAACTCAAAAGTAAAATACTGAATTTAAAAACAAAGCCAAAAACTCCTTAAATGAAAAGACTTTTAGATAGAAAGACAAGTGCAAATCAGAATATTTTTTACATTCTTTACTCAGTGCTCTTAAGAGCAGTGATTTCATTTTAATAATGATTGATTGCTAATTATTCTAATCTCTGATCAAAAAATAGTAATTCATTATCCTTTCTTCCAAGTTTGCTACACTTGTCTCTAAACTTCTTAAAATACATGATCATTTAGGGAGCGTTATTATTGTCTTTGTCAGTTAATGAACTTTGTTTCATTCTCATTGTGTATCTTTACCTCATAAGGATTTCTGGACTCATGAGAGTGAAGGGAAAAGCATTTTCCATGCAACTTGCTAACACAACACCTCCAAGCAACAGCTCCTGGAGGATCACAGGTTGGCTAGATTAAGAGATAAGCTGCATTTCCTCAGTGCATGCATTGAGGGTAGCAGAAGTGTGTCAGCAAGAAAGTTTACTGTCCCAGAGTGTGTTCAACTTGGGGAAGGGATAATCAATCATTGATTTGGTTAGCATATTGAGATTGAGAAAATGTGTTAATGGGTATTAAATATGTGTGTTTTTCAGCTATGTGATATCTGCGGGTCTAGCAACACTAGAATTTTTCTCTAGGGGACAACTATCGGACCAGTAAGTCATTTGATGGTGTCATGTTCTGGTTTACATTTGTAAGCTATCACAACGTTATTTTCCTTTTCCTTTCTCCCTAACACCTTTTCACCTCCTGATAATGAAGAGCAATTTGAACAAGCTCCTTTTTTTGGTTGGTTTTGTTTTTTTATTTGGGGTTTTTTTGTTTGTTTGTTTGTTTTTTAACTATGTGAATCCTTGTAATATCACTGGTTGATCAAAGGCATTTTGGAGCTTGCTTCTGGCCAGCATCTTTTACTGACATGCTTATGCGGAATGTATGGGGACTAGTAGTTTCTAATTACAGAAAGGATTCCTCCGTACAAGTTTTGACAGTCATTGCTAGCATTTCTTACTGAGTTTCACTACTGCCTGTTTTTTAGCCAAATGTCAGTTTCTGTCTCTGAATATTCTCCAGCTCTGCATTTGCTTCTATGACATTGTATTTTTTCACTATTCAAACTATTACCCTAGGAAGGGTAATGTGTATGGCTGAATGCAAGCATGATGTTTGAATGGTTTCAAAAGTATAGCAAGACTTTTCCGTCCTAATGAATGTATTTCTTAGTGGATTGGATGACTTGGAAAATTATCTCTTTGGAGACCTTTCCATGTCCCGTTTTCTGCTTCCCCTCTGGAAGACATTAACATACAGACTGGTATCCTAATTCTACACAAATAGCTTAGATATGATGTGGTCTCATTGGAAGGTATTTGTTCATAGTAACTGAAAATTAACACTCTGAATTTAAAATTAAACCTAGTTGTCTAAGATTCTTAACTTAAACCATCAGATTTTACCTGTTTAAAATATAATAAGCTTTAGCAGTTAAGAAAATATTACTTCATGAGCAATGGACCATTATTGTAATCAAAACTGTTTCCAAACTTTTGAATGCTGACCTATTTTCAAGAAGGTAAAATATGGTACACTTTCAAGCATTATCCTTGTCATCTTATTGCAAAAACATGTTGTATGATATCACTTACCTATATGCTCTGTTGAGAAATGTTGATTTGGAGTTTTCAGATGTATTAATATGGGGTTTTCAATAATATACTGGTATGCTTTAATGCTCATTTGCAGTCTTTTATTGGTCATTCCAGGTATACTGGTTAAAAGGGAAGAAAATAAATTAAAAACTTGATCTGAGAAAAAAAGAGTAGGGGATGGGGGATGAAAAGGGAGTGATGGCTTATGTTTAATGGTCAAAATGAGAATTAGATAGATTGGCAGAACTGAAGAACATCATCTAATGTTCATTTGCTTTTTACAGAAATCTCATTTGGAAGAGGCTTTAGAGTAGTGTTATTGGTACTGCACAGCACACTGCAGAAGAGTGGTATTGACAAGCTAAGGCTTTGAGGATTTGCCATGATGCAACAGAAATAAATCATTTAGGTAGGTTTTGTTTAGGTTTGCTTTAAAAAAAAAAAAAAAAAGCCCTTCTTTCCACCTACTTTAAAAGACGTTGTTGTTGTTACTCTTTTAACTGTAATTGCTTTAGGATTTTGACCTATTGCAACGTCTCAGAAGGGAAGGAAGAGTCAGCTGGGAGTGGTTACCCTGATTTGATCTGCAGGTATTGCTGTGACTTAATCTTTTGTTGTGTTTAGACCATAGGTTTCAGTATTAATAGTATAGTACTTGTATGTTCTGCTACATCAAAATTGGCAATAGGAAATTATTCTCCCACCTATTATTAATGTATTGTTAAAAGGAAAATATTTTCTGTTATCTATGAATAAGTTTCCTTCAAATCTACATCAACTTGCATCGAATGTTCATTAGTTTGCAGGAATGGACCCCAAAAATATTTATGTCACTGTAGGACAAGTTATGTGCTGAGACAGAGATGTATTTGATAATTTTTCCAAAAACAAGCTGCAAGAGTGTTCTAATGGTTGCCAAATATATGTGGGTTACCAGTTTAATAAAGGTGATGTTAATAATATCTAGTGGCTGTCTACACTTTAGTATATAGGCTTTTTTATATTTGTCACATTTTAAAAATATTTTTGCAATCCTCCATAAACAAGAATATTGTTTATACAATACAAGCAGTTTTTGTTAGATTACAAAAACAAGAAATTAAGAATTGTTGTAAAATATGCTACATTTTACTTTGGCATACAGGAATATTCAATGTCATTTTAAACTGCTTTTCTTGTCTCTTGTCAGTTTAACTCAGATCTTTAATCTTATTTAAATGTCTGCTTTATGCTGCCTCTATTTCTGATCTGTAATAAAGTTAATAGTTATGTCCCTATGTTGCTCTTGAGTAAGGAAAACCATCAACATTTTTGAACACAATAAGCCAATAGTTTTTTCTCCATTGAAAAGACAGTGATAGATGACATTACTATGTGTACTTAGAGCAATTTCTGTATTAAGGAAGGAAAACATGTTTCTTCTCTGATTAACTGTTTCATTTTCTAATTAGGATGCTAACATCAGTATGTCCCTTGTGTGTCTTTCTCTTTGCCCTGTTCAACCTAGGTCATACTTTCTGCACCTTTCTGCATGGCACACTCAAGATTAAGACAAGGTTAGAATTAGTGATAGACTAAAATACCTAGAAATAATTTTAATAGTTATTGATCTTAAAGCTATTAGTATCCTGCAAGGATTTACATTTGGACTTTGATTCCATGCTCAGTTCTATCCATTAACTCATTTACAACCCTTAGTACTTTAATGCAATATTTCTGTCCTGTGCTTTCTAACACTACATTGGATAATGTTTAGATATATGAATGATCATGAGCTATTGTTTTTGTTTTTTTTCCACTTATTCCCAATGCCAAACAATAAAAATAATGGAAAAGAATATAAATTTATATACAGGTTATTTAAACGGTCATAATTTTGAAACAAGACTCAAGTAATTTTTCATTAAAAGTTCCCCTTTGTTTCTCTGTCATTAAAAAATCATATTTATTTCAGTATTGAGAGCCTTCATAAATGAGCTTTGACTGCCTACATTATATGCACATAAAACTAACAAGCAAATTCTGCTACAGGAAAACATACCTTTGCAAGATTCTGGCATCAAAGACAAAAGGTGAGTTAATAAAGAAATCCAATCATCGCTTTGAATAATTGTTAAATTTAAAGAAGACTTCCACAGCAGTACTTCTGTGCTCAATTCCCAGTTATTTTGATGAAGAGGTGGGGGTAGGAAAGCACCTAGCACCAAGTCTTTTATAGAGAGAATTGTGAGCTTTTCTATTTTCAACATCTAGGTCCAGCACCCGTCAGGAAAGGCGGAATGAAGGGATTGCTTAGCTTGCAGAAGAGACAGAGGGAGGATATAAAATATGTTCAAAACTGATTAAGAAAAATAAAAGAATAATTTTACCCATAGTTGAATTGAAAAAAGTAATAAGCTTAAACTGCGGTGAGAAAGCTTTAAGTTAGGCACAAAGAATAGAGCAGCTTCTTTACAGTAATGATTGTAAAGCATTGGTCAAGCAAGGTCTTTAAGATTAAGCCATGATGCTTATGATCATCAGCATGGTAACAGGCACAGAGGATGCTTCCTTAAAACAGGTTTGTGGTATGGATTACTCTTTAATTTTCTTGTAGCCATTGTAGTTTATCCACTATTGAAATGTCAAAACAAAACCCACCATCACAAAGAACTTAGTTAACCTGGATGATAGCACATGTTGCCTCTCTTAACATCACAGGGAGGTTTAGGCTGGAAGGGACCTCTGGAGATCATCTAATTTAACCTTCCATTGAAAGAAGGTATGTAGATTAGGTTATCCAGGGACCTGCCAAACCAAGTCTTGAATATTTTCAGCAGGGAGAGATTGCATCGCTCCTCTGGACTATCCATCCCACCAGTTTTCATGTTCATGGTGAATTTTTTTTTTTTTTTTTTTTCCTTATATGCAAACAGAATTTCCCCTGCATAAACTTGTGCTTGTTGTCTCTTGACCTGTCACTGTTCGTTCTTGTGGAAAGGGAACGTCCATCTTCTCTGTAATTACTTTTCACATTTTGAAAGTGGAGTGATAAGATTACCGCTGTTATCAAAGTCTGTACTTCTGATGAAGAGATAAAAACAACCAAAGTTTGGGCACGTATCTGACTTTCCCCTGAGATCTCTTGCTAGTTTGGCCTTATTTTCAAAAAACAAATAAACAAACAAAGAAACCCAGAAAACCAAAACCACTTTGGAGGATATGGGGCATGCATACAGGTATGCCTGTTCCTACCTTCCCTAAAGACCAAGAGACTTATCTGCAAAACTGGGAGATCTGTTTTCAGGTTTCAGTATGGTCAGAGTCTTGACTCAAGACTTCTCAACAGAACACCCCTGACTCACTGAATATCCTTTTAACTAAGCACTTCCTAGGATGCTATTATTATTAATGAGAGAGAGATATTACAGCCTACAGTCTGGACTCCCAACCCACTTTCATAGGAGTGTGGCAGAGACTAAGTTTCTAAGAGATTAAACTACTTTAAATAATTAATAAAAGTTTTAAAATGTGTCATTCTTACATTAGAAGGACAGTGTTGTGCTTTGATACTAATTTTTGTTTTGCTCTATATTTGCGTTTATGAATACAAAAAAAAACAAGGGTAAAGAGAAAGAAATTCTTAATTCTGATTACTATTCACAGATCAGATGAAATATAGTAGAACTATTCTAAAGTAACCTTAAAATTTCTTTAAGCATGTTTGTAGTTCTAAACAGATTTTACAATATTGTTGTCATTATTTCATTTGAATAACCTGCATCTTATCCTGTTAACAGAGGAACACATGTAAAAATATTTTGGGGGTTAGTATTAACTTATGTCATGATTTTTGTAAGAATTTAAAAATCCTAACAGGCAATGTTTATCAGAACACTTAAAACACCAAAAATTAGTTGGTTGTTCCTGATATTTTTTTTGCTCTAATATACCACCTCAGTAAAGAACTGAATTTCTCTCAGCTTTAATGTTACCATATGTTGTTGACAATTGATTCTACAAAATGAATATGTTTGAGAATAATACCTAGTCTTCAGTATTGAGGAATCAGTGAACACAAGTGACCTGAAATCTGTTTTCATGAACTATTGTAGTTGTTTTCAACTTCTTGAAGGCTATTCTAAACTGTAATTAAGCATGAGGAATGAGCTAAAATCTGTTCTGTAGCTGAAAAGCCAAACTTCCCTCATCTCATTTTAACTTTAGCTGAACTGCCACAACCCTTGACATTTCAAATGCATTGAATATTTTATCATTCCATTCCTATGGATATGTTTTGCTTAGACATAATCCAAAGAAACAGATCCAGAAATAGAAGGGGTTTGTTTTATTTTAAAGTTGACTTGCTGTGTCACACCTCATTTGTCATGCCATTCTGTGTCTCGCAAACAACCAAATACAGTGATGTGCTCCATAAAATACGAGTTATGCCTCCAAGACTCTATAGAGGTTGTTGCCGTTCTAATGGCAATACATGTGACATGTCCTTCTTTATATTCTGGTGGAATTCTGCTTATCACTTCTGGAAATAGGTAAACGGTGAACAACAATTAATACTTGTGACGTGTATTCTTGTCACTTGCAGGAATATATAGTAACTTACCAGTATACACTCAGGTTTTATTGCTTTGTTGGTTTGTTTGTTTGGTGTTTTTTGGTAACAAAATTGTAAACAGTTTTAAAATGACCATTATTTTCAGAAGGCAGGTACTTAGCATTTCTAAAAGGCAAGCTATTTGTGTCACAAACACTTTACTCCAATTTGCTACGTACTTATGATAAACTGGGGCATTTATTTATGATACAAGACTTTGGCAGGAAAGCCATCATGCAACACATACAGCACAACTTTCATTCATGCAGTCTACTTTCAATTGCATCAGAAATTAATATATTCTAACCATATAATATTGTGGTTTCTGAAATGCTGTAATATAATATAATATTCTGAATAATATAATATATTCTGAACCATATAATTCTAAACCATTATATGGTTCAGAAACCATATAATATCATGGTTTCTGAAATGCTGTCAGCTGCTTGCTCTTTATGCTTACAGTATGCAGATTTGGAGCCTATAAAGGAAGAATCATTACTTTGAATAAGAAAAAGTACTTTCTTAGGTACTAGAGCAAACAAAACAAGTAAACAGTCTGAACCTAATTCAAAGTTTATTGACGTCAATGAATTTCTTTCCCTTGACTTCTGTAAGTTCTGAATGAAGTCTTAAGGGAACAGGGCAATAAATGTATTTGCATTAATGCTAATCTTACATAAATACTATAGATTACGTTATTGTCTGACATTCAAGCCATAATTACATAAATCTGCTCCACTTATTTGCTGTCATTTTCATAGATGTATCATTCACTTAGAAAACAAACAAACCCGCAATTTTGTGTTTGCTTTAGTATGCAAGAGATTTGGGTGCTTAAGAAGTGTATTTACATTCATTGTTGCCTGTAAAGATGCCATTTGCCTGCAAACTCAGTGAGAGGTATGATAAAGTCAATTTCGGTTCTCAGATGATAAGAAAATATCATTCCTAAATCCGTTTCATAAGCTAAATTAAAAAAAAAAAAAAAAAAAAAAAAAAAAAAAAAGAGGAAGGAGAGGAAGGAGGGGGGGGAACCAGATTGCAGATTCCTGGAGGCAAAGTAATATATGGACTGAGCAAAACCATGGGGAAGATAATTCCAATCAGACAGTTATAATGAGATAAGCCAGATGGATATGATCAAAACCAGTTTTAGCTTTAGGAAATTAAAAAGAAAAAAAAAGAAAATTTGGAAGGTGTTAGAAGTATATAATTTAAAGCCTTTATCATGACAAAAAGAAGAGCTAGAAATACAGGTAGCAACATTTGTAGAGTTAAGAAAAAGCAGTTCTCTGTACCTATATTTCAGCAGCCTATTTGATGCCTTAAACAGGTTTTTTGCTTAAAACTGCCTTTTTGATTAAAAAGCAATTACAACTAATTTAGAAAATACAGTTCTCAATCCCTCCAGGTTGTTAAGGGTGCATTTTGATTTGACTTTCCTTTTCTGAGCTGCACATATGATAGTTTGTCTCTTTGATGAAAAATAGATGTTTTTTAAGGAGTAGGTGGAAAGGGAGGGAGGAGGAGAGATTCTGGATTCTCTTTCTCTGACACAAACAGAAAATACACATAAATTATAAATGCAATTTTTATGGTATTTGAGAATTTTCTGCTCATAAGGGATGTTTTCTGTGGATAAGAGACATTGCGATTCTTATGCATTTCTTGAGGTGAACAACAAGTTGAAGATCCTACCAGCATCTCTGAGTATACCTTATTCAAGGCATACTATAAACTTGTAAAAGCGAATTCCTTGTAATTGAAGCTTGCTTCATTTTAGACTATTTTCCTTATATCAAACCCTTACTCTGAAGTCAAGACATAAATGCGTGTAATATGGAAGTTCAGAAGAAATCTTCTTACTCATATTTGCTTCCTAGTATTTCTGACTGTGGAGCTGCAGTACAACAATCTGGATGAAGTTACAGCTTCAGAAATCCTTCAAACAAGCAAACAAACAAATCTAAAGAGACGTAGATAGACCTCAGAGGTCCAATTTCTGCAAAACCTTATCAATACTCCACCTAACCCCACCATCCATCCCTTAGGTGTTAAGGCCATCTGAAGGCAGTGAGGTGCCTGCACCTTTCAGCCAGCTGCAGGAGCTCAGGTGTTAGACATAGGCTGTGTGCAGCTTTCCAACGCTGAATGCCATAGGCAACTTAAACATCTGCTCTCTGCCTTTCCTGAAAAGATGGGAGCATGCTGACTGGATAAATGTCTTCTGTGTCTAGATTTGATCTACGGGCCACCAGATGAGCCCTATTGAACACAGTGGACTTTCTAAAACAAACATAATTATGTAGTGAATATTTCTTTCTCTGATTTTTAAGGGAAAATGTACATTAAATTCTTCAATTCTGCACTATGAATTTGCAGAGCTTTGTTCTCTTCTGATTTTAATGTGATTGTTGCTTTTTCTTTTGTTTGCTATTTATTCGGAAGGTGGTTTTGCTATATTTTCTATCTTTTGGAAGTATATGCACCTTGAGAATACTTTTCTGTGTTTTTTAGGTTTAGGGTTGTTGCTTTTTTTAATGTCTTTTTGCAGGCTGTTGCCTAGGCAAGTCTCCAGCTTCGCAGAAATTGTCCTGGTAGATCGCTTAACAGAGTGCACTCCTCTTAAATTCAGTAATAAAAGGTTTTGGCAGTATTTTTATTACATTTCTGGTCAAAAAGTTATATTGTAGGTCCCTACTAATGACTTTTGTAATGGATTATTTCTTTTAACATTCTATTTATAATTCCAATTTATCCTTTACTTTTGTACTTTGAAAGACTTTTGAATTAACATTGCAAGTTAAGAATGAAAATGGATATTTTTTTTTCCCTTTTAACTTCAAATAAAAAGAGAGTTGTATAAAAGGTGGATATGGAGGTGGATTTATAGAGTGAACTTCATTAAACTTTACTCCAAATTACCTGTGTGCAATATTTAAAAAAAAAAAAGAAGGAATAAAATACTCTTGATGAAATAATAATTTAACTGTAGCTAAAAAGTGATTATAAACACATGATTATTCTCTATATTTTTATGGTCATATTATCCTTCTGGGCAAAAAAAAAAAGTTTGAAAAGATACAATCACTTTATCAGTATGACTGACTTCATATTAGTGTATGTAAAATTAAATGGGAGAAATTCAGGACCTCAGCTTAGATATCATTACAAGTTAAATCTACAACTACCTTTGCTAAATGAAGATCATCAGTAACTGTTCATATTAGTTGCTTTCTTTAGGTCTAGGATTAATCTGCACAGAAACAAAAGTGGGCCTTAAAAGTGCTAAACTACAGTAATTACAATTCCATCGCAAGCGGCAGTTACAAAAGTCCTGTGTCCTTTGGGTGAGCAAACAGTGTTAAATTGTTGATCTGGAGAGGCAAGCGTCAGTGACTCTCCCCAACACAAATGCGTACACAGTTATTTGTCTATGCTGACCAGCATCTGCTACCCCAAGCTTAGGTCTCCAAGTTACAAACAGTAAAGTTTTTGACAAATTCAACTTAGCTGCCGAAATGATGGAAGATTATGTCTCAGCTAGCTAGATATTAGTGTAAGGCTCCTCTTACTGCTTTTAAAAATGTTCCTCATTCCTAATCTGTCATAGGCAGACATCTCAGCCCATCTCATCAAAAATTTCTGATGTCTACAGAAACCTGTGAAATGACTTACACTGCTAGAAAAAGTGGTAAAAGCTTGTCTTGCCAGTCATTATTATTCTACTGTTTCTGTGTATGTTGCTGTCATTTCATACTCTCATGCTTTATGTTTAAATGGCAAATTGTCTGGGACGTGGACCTTCCTTTTGGTCTCAGTACATAAAGTATTTGATACAAAGGGGCCTGTGTCTAAACCTTGTTGGCAGTAATGGAAATGTATCTCGCGGGTATACGGAAAGAACAGTTGAGATAGAGTATTTATATATAGGATAACCCAGTCAAATATTTTCAGAAGAACTAAAGATAAGCTATTTATGTAATTACACAGATATTTGAGTTGTCACGTATGTACCTCTGACTGGGAAAATCACTCTTAATTGATTCAATCCTAGCTCAGAGTCTGAACATAATATATATGAAAATCACAGAACATAACTTTTCTGATGTTTATGAAAGCATAAGAAAAATTATACATTAAGAGTAGCTTCCACTTCAGTCTCAAAAATTTACAAAATATAAGGATACTGAGGTGAGAACTGGAGTGCATAAAGTGATCTTTGTAGACTTACAAATCTATGCCAAGCTTTGGGGGGGTAGGGGGAAGTTATAATTTGTGTGTGCAAAGAAAATGGATGTTAAATCAGTTGTCAAGTTTTTACATAATTGTGTGCATCAATGCTCCTGTATATTAAAAAGCTTGTTTCAACTCTTGTTTACATGTATATTGCAACTGAATTTGGTGGACTTGAATTACGATTTATAATAGTAAAATATTATGACACTTTAGAGACTGTTAGTGACCCAATTCCTGCAGCCTTTATTGCATGAGTATAGCATGACTCTTCCCTCTGTAGTAATCTTTTCCATTAGCAGAAGAAAAAATACTCTTTATGCTGTTCCAGTTAACAAATTAAACTTACATGCTTAGTTGTATGCAAAGCCAACTCTTGAAACACTTGGCATTAAATACTTCAGTCCTGTTGTTAACAATTTTACATGTTACATTTGCTAAAATCTGGCAATGTTGGTGTCATTACTATACAAGTTAAAAAGCTGAGATGTCTCATCTGAGTCTTGTAAAGGAAAGGATTACTGAAGAGCTAAGTATACCAGCATGAAATGAACACGGTATCAATTTATAAGTGGAACCAGAATAAAAGGAGAATTATTTTTCCTTTATTCTGCTTTATTATAACACATGACATCTACCACCTCTGGCAAAGGATAAAAGGAACGTTGTGAGGAAAACGTGAATGTAAGAGCTCAGTATTAAAGGCTAGATGTAGACTTATGGCAGTGGATGCAGGAAAAAAAGAAAACATTGTTTTAGAAAAATACAGCTGGCATTTTTACAGGTTTGTTTCTAACTCCTTGTGCAAAAATCTGACAATCGTGTGAGAAATGCTTATGGCAAAATAATACTGAAACCTTTACTATCAGTGAGAAACGTCTGAGTGGAATGTCAATATGCATTAGGGAAAAAAAAATAATTTCATCATAATTTTAGGAAGGTAGAATTGAAAGCCTTTGGAGAGGATAATAATTCTTTAATGGTGTAGCCTTTATGTTGTACATTACCTGATGTGAGCATTCATGTAATTTGGGATTTTTTTTTTTTTTAAAAAGTATAGAAATATTATTTCACCATGGGCCATCTGAGAAGAACGAAAATCCTGCTGTAATTTAGATTTTTAGTTTGTGGTAGCTAACCTGATTGGGGACATGTAAGGTAGAAATTTTTGAGATAAGTCTGAGAGGATGTTGTCATTGAAAATACCATTAGTGGAATGTTCCATATATCTTTCTAAAATGACAAAGTTGTACAAATGTAGTTTGTTTCAAAATTTTTTTTTTTTTTTTTCACTCCTTCCAGGTTTGCCCTTATGTACTCCCCTGTCTCTCCATGCTCTGGGCACATTTCTTGCAGCATGAAAAAAACCCGTATTCTTACCATTCATTCCAAAATGCTTAACTAAAATAGTTTACCATATTTATGAAATATACTGTCTTATAATTTTTAAAAAAAATTGTACCCTTCATGCTGAAAGGGTCACTAACTGGGTCCTTACATTGTATGTCCTTATTTATAATTTTGCAATGTAGTATCAACTTTGGTACATAGACAAACTTGTGGTTTTGTGATATTATTTTCTGGAGACTTTCTGGACTCTGTTAATGCTTTCCTTTACTCCAAGCTATGTCCTTTTGGGAAAGCGATCTACCTTCTGTAATAACAGAGATCACTAGGAAAGTTTGGTGTTTGAATATTTCCTTTCGTCCAGAATCAAGCCAAAGGGTTAAAATAGTCACAAAACAGAAACAGTAATAAAAGATTCAATTAAGGTATGTCAAGAGTTCAGCACCAGAAAGTTATTTTTTTGCAAGATTGCTGCACATTTTATTGATGAGAAAATATCTAATAATCTTATTTAATAAAATTATTAACTATTTTATTCATATAAATGTTTGACTTGAAAGTGAAGTAAAAATTCAGTGGAGTTAAAAAGATTAAAAAACAAACAAACAATCAAACAAATTCCTTTAGATCTTGAAGTGTCTCGAAATTGAAGTGTTTCCACCAAGGATTTTATTTTCTTATAGTACAGTCTGTTTTGATGAAAAAATGAGCATTTTGATTGTCTTTTAGTCATCCTTAGTTGTAGACTTATTCAGTAAACAAGCAGTGCAAACAAGTGTTGCTAGCAGACACAGTAGTTTGCACAGCAGTTTGTGAGCTCTGCTTCCAGATCTTCTGGGAGCCTCAGGGGGTGTGTGCTGGTGTGTACTGGTGCAGCTGCTGGTGCTGGTGGGAAACAGTGTCAAAGGCTTTACTGAAGTCCAGGTAAGTGACACCCACAGGCTTTCCCTCACCCACTAAGCGGATCACCTTGTCATAGAAGGAGATCAGGTTAGTGTTCTTGAATGTAGGAGGTATGTGTGGGCTGAGAGGTTATCACGAGGTTAAGGATCTGCAGGAGGAGGTGAACTCACTGAGAAGCTACAGAAAAGGTGAAAAGGAGATTAATGGGGTCTTCACAGAGAACCTGCAGCAACTGAGCCCCCACAGCTAGAAACCGTGGTCAGTTTTGGGCCAAAGCAGAGTGTCTGACACAGTGGGCTGTGTTGGACAGGTAGCAGCTCAGTAGGGCAAACAAGCAGGGAAGAAAAGCAAGGAGCTGCTCTTTGTGTGAAGGAGCAGCTCGGATGCATAGAACTCTTTTATGGGATGGATATTAGTCTGGTGAGCATTTGTGGGTCAGTATCTAAGAAGAGACCAGTGAGGGAAACAGCATGGGTCGGACATTGTTACAGGATAGGATGAAGGAGGGTAAAAAGCCTTCTTTAAATGACTCAAGAAAGTCTTGGGATCACAGATGATGGTGCTCATACAAGACTCGAGCCTCTCTGGTATCTGCTAGAGGGGCAACATGATGGGATGTGAGCAGTCAAGAATAGTTCTGGAGGGTAACAAGGACAACTTCTTGATACAGATACTGGTTGGCCCTACCAGGGGTGACACACAGCTGGATCTACTGTTCACTGGGAAAGAGGTGCTGACTGGAGAGGTGGAAATTAATGGCAACCTGGGCTGTAGTAATCATGAAATCATGGATCTGAAGATGTTGAGGGAGAAAGGAGAATTACAGATTCCATACCCTTGGTGACAGGCAAGCAGACTGCAGCTTGTTTGGGGAACTGGTAGGTGGAACCACTTGGGGAGCAGCTCTACAGGGAAAAAGACAAGGGAAACTGTTAGGGTTTTAAGGGTAGCATCCTACACACACAAAAATAGCCCATAACTGCACTTAGGAAGACAAGTAGACATATCAAAAGACTATCTTTAGTTAATCATGGAATTCTTGGCAGAGATCCAATGCAAATAAAAACCCCACAAAAAAATCCAAACACTCCACCCTACCCACAAACCAGCATACATTAAATGGAAGCAGGAACAGATTACAAATGAGGAATTCAGAATTTTTCCCAGGAATATAGGGTTGCTGTCAGAAAAAAAAGCTTATAGAGAGTTGAGTTTTGCAAGAAACATCAGTGGCAACAAGAAGATCTTCCACTGCTACATTAGTGGTAAAAGGCTGAATAAGGAAAATAAGAGACTATGGCTGCATAGCATGGTAGATTTAGGGACAATGGGCACAGATAAGGCTGAGTTACTCAGTGTTTTCTTCAGTCTTGACTGGTGTGGTCTATCAGGCTTCTATGCATAGTGAAAGGTTTGAAGTAGGCGAGAAAATATCAACAGCGAGTGAGGATCAAGCCAGAGACTACATGTGAGAACTTCATCCATATGTGTTCTTGAGAACTAACAGGGTGAGTCTGAGAGTGCTGAAAGATCTGGCAGATATCCCTGTGATGCTGCTTTCAGTCCTCTTCGAAAAGTCATGAAGATCAAGAGATCCTCAGTGACTGGGGCAAGAGAATTTTGTACCCCTCCTCAGAGAGAGAAAAAAAAAAAAAAAGGCAAAAGAAAAAAGGTAAGGAGCAGTCTGAGGAACTACAGGTCATCTTCACTTTAAATGGGACAGTCAGCGTGGATTTAGCAAGTATCATACCCAGTTTAGGATGTTATAGTCTGTATAGGCAGAAAAAGATAGATTAAAAAAACTGGTTACCCCGTTGGGATAAGAGGTTCATACTCTGCCTGGAGATTAGTAATAATACGGACCTGAGCTGGCACTTGGCCAATTTAATGTCTTCAACAATAAAGGACACAAAGATGACCAAAGGATTACAACATCTGACATGTGAGGAGAGGCTGAGATCTGGGACCCTTCATTTTGGAGAAAAGAAGGTCAGAGGAATCTTAATCAATGTGTATAAACACCTGTTGGGAAGAGTAAAGAAGACAGAGCCATGCTCTTTGAAGTTGTGCCCAGAGACAGGACAAGAGGCAATATCCACAAATTGAAATAAAGGAAATTATATATAAACATAAGAAAAAATTTCTTTATGCTGTCAAACATTGCAACATGTTGTGCAGAGAACTTGTAGAATTTGAATATCCATCCTTGCAGATGTTCAAAACCCAACTGGGTAAACTGCTCTAGCTGATGGTGCTTTGAGCAGTGGGGTTGGATTAGATGATCTCCAGAAGTGTCTTCCAAACTCAGTGATTCTGTGACCTGGAGAAGGATGTTCCAGCTTTGCAGTTACTATGCATTATCAGCTGAATTGCCTGTTGAAAGAGGAGAGATGAAAATTGGTGGCTGCATACAGACAAAGTTTTAAGCAGTATCTGCATTAGCACTTTTTCTTTTTCCTGTGAGACTGATTCCTCATCTGGCTCTCTTTGCTTATATTGCTTTAGTCTAGCCACCCATGGAATTAGGATATTTTAGTGTTTTTTTTTCTTTTTTTCAACTACTAATTTTGTTGTCCACTGAAGACAGCAGAGGATTTGAGAACAGAGAACGTTTAGGAGAGAAAAAACACTTCTCAGCTGCTATCTGCAGAGGTCAGGTATCTGAAACCATTATTCAACACCTCTAAGCTTCAGAATTCTGAGTAAAAAAAAAATCTGAGGCCACATGCTCTGAAAACTGTTTCCATATGAAATGATCCATCTGGTTTAAGTATGTTTAGAAATATTCATGGGTTACTTTTTCACTGACAGACTCTTTCTGGTACTGTCAGTCTTCTTGCAGCACCAGAACAGCATCACATAGGCTCTTTATTTAATCTTCAGGTTGTTCTAACACAAATGGCACAAATGGTGGCAAACCATCAGTATAAATTTTGTACTGAAGATCTAGCAACAGTAATCATGGCATCATGACCTGATTATATAGCAGTAAAGAAGGATAAGTGGATTTTTTATTTTTTTTATTTTTTCCTGGATACAGGGTTCTATAAAAATTCTGAAAGGAAAATTTTGTGTAGATTTCTGACATACCAGTAATGTATGACAAAATCATGTAACGAATAGAGATAATCTTAGTAAATAATAATTTACCCTAGTTATACTTATATATGGACATGAAGAATGAAATAAGTCTGAAAAGTAGGAAGTGATTTGTACCTTTTTGTACTAGAACCTTAACCTAGAATTTTCTGTCTGTTTCACCATATTCTCCTAGGAATTAAATTTGTCAGCCTTGACTCCAGATTAATACGTCTTATTGTTTCTCTTTTAGAAGTCCTTTAGGAAAATCCTTCTTTATTTTTAGTTGTAAAACTACTAGCAATACAATGAACACAGTAACAGCTTAAGGCTTTTTTTTCTTTAATCCTGTCAACTGGGAATTTTTGAATTTATCTTCATGTAAGAGATGGAGTTGAGCATCTCTTTCTGGTCTCTCTTAGGTCTTGTCCACCATCAGTTTCTATGGAGATTTTTATTTTCAAATAATCTTTTGCTTGCAGACGTAAATAACTTAGCAGAGAACAGTGCTGAAACTGGTTGGGTTTTGTTTTGTTTTGGTTTGGTTTTTTTTTTCCAAGTAGAGATTCAACACTAATATAAAGTATTAATGCTGACCTCATATGGTTACATCAACAGATTGGTACCTCTGGCTGTCACATATTCCAGGCAGATGGAAGTTTACTCTACATTACTAAGTTTGCTAGGAAAGCTTAGAAAGTGAGTTTGGAAGTTTGAGACTCTGTTGCTTGTTGAAATGGAATGGAAAAACTCGTGATATCTTGATGTATATTATTATCGAAGCAGTTTACCACAAAAGAGTAGGGAAGAATAGATGGACCTTTTTCTTGAAGTTGTTTCCATTATTCTAGGGTTTGCATTTGTGAGAGCTTGAGGCTGCCTTCAACAAGCTAAATGTTTCTAGTTTGTTCTAAAGTGTAGGTACTTAAGTTTCAGTATGCCCCTTTCATTCGTTGTCTCTCACGATGATCTATTTCTATTTAAATGCTACAACTATAACCCTGCATCACCCATTCTGTGATAAGGGGAAAGGGCAATAGGGATAGTCATAAGGCAGTAAGAAAGAGCTGGAACAAGTACCAACCAGATGCCCAATGGCTACTTCAGAAATGCAGATTCATATCTCTGCCAAGTTCAAATGGAAGCTTCTGTGAAGGAAAAAACAGAGCATAAACATCCACACAAAGAATATGACAGTTTGTACATTCAGCTCCCTGCAGAGATGGAAAAATTTTTTCAGCCATCAGTGCAGTTGTCCAAAAATGTATTTGTGACGATTAATAGGACAATTTGAAAGGTCAGTTTTGCAGTAGTAACAATTAAAAAAAATAAAACCCAAAAACATAGGAATGGGAAGGCTTTTAAAATATTTGCATTTTAAAATGTCAAACTGAAAGATTTTAGTGACATTTTGAAGTAACTTATTGTAAAGTGCCATAATTTTTAGGGGGAAAACCGGCTCTAAAAAAATACTAGGAAAAAGATGAAAACATTTAATATTTAAAAAGATAATTTAAGTGAGAAACAGAATGGCTGCAATTCTTTGGCTAATCTAACTTCTGTTTTACTTGAAGACAGTAAAGAAATGTTTGTGCTTGATAATGAAGTCAGGACTACTTTCTATCCCAGCAGCATTATACAGACTACTAAGATTTTTAAAAACCAATGCCTAGGGATTGGATTCAAATGTACAAATAACTAAATCCTTTCATTTGTTTGGCTTTTAATATAGTTTAAGACAAGTTTTGGAGTTGGGGAGCTCTTTAAACTGCTTCCTTACTCTATTTTTACCAGTTTCAGACTCCAGTTCCTACATTCCCTGCTAAACTGATTTTCATCTGTTGTATAGGCGATGTCTTGTTTTTCCCCAGTGCTGTACCAGTGTTTTATTCTACCATCAACATCAACTGGCATAAGTTCTAGTGTGAGCCCTGATATAAAGCCAGCTCAGTACAGATGGAAACCTCAGAGGTGAATGACCAAAAGCAAGGCTGCATAGAACATGTGCAGCTATATATTTTTATTATTATTATTTCTCAGAAGATTTTATTTTCAACAATTTAGACAAATTTTCATGGGAGTTACAATGTGAATTTTCCATGATATGTTTAAATTTCTGGAATGTAAGGCCTCCTTTGTTGAAAGGGGCAAATTTTCAATAGAAAATAGAGTGTTAAGGTTTTTTTAACAAGAACAAAAATGTGTATTTTGCACCAACCTTCCTTGCTGATGAGAAATTGCATTAAGTTGATCTCTTACTGTACTGTGTTTTCTGAATACATAAGTAGAGAAAAACTTAACATCTTTTCCCATAAAATAGGACATATATTATAATCTTCAATGCTTCTGAAATCATAGATTAAACAAATTAATGTACCTAACAATATAAGACAAATTTAAAGTGAATTTCAGTGACACAAAATATTACTATTCATATCAGTTCAAGGAAGTGAATTTTTACTGAGTTTTTCAGTACTATCGAAATAGTAGTTAAAAACAGCAGAAGCTGTGTGCATTTTTTTCGTCCATCACATATTCTGTAGTACACTCTTATGTAGTAATGATTTACATTGGCTTTGTTGAGGTAGAAGAAACTTACAAAAAGGCAAGGTAACAGAGCTATTGGCAAAGCACATTTGAATGTATGTGTAATATTTGATGTAAATTATTCATGTAAAGGCTAATCTTTGTTTTCAGAGTAATTTCAAATGCATGTTATAATTTCCTTGGGTATTTGATTAAAGCCAGCAATCAAATGGTACGCTATAGAAAAATAATGAAATCATAGAACAATCCATTAAATTTCACTGATTTTACGGACCGTGCCAATGCTATTTTTTTCAGGTGAATAGAAGTAGAACACAATGTATTATCTGCTGCAGATAAAACTGCAAAAATAGAGAGTCTGAGGTAAATCTCCTGACAATAATGCCAGACAGGAAAAATGGATCCTCTCCAAGAAATACTACAGAAGTTAGTAAGCTGTATATCAGATGTTGGTTAACATAGTGCTCATTGCCAAAAGACAAACTTAAGGACAGCAGCATTTCTCATTATTTAGTAAACAAACAAAAGGAACAATCAAGCTATTCAAAATAGGCACAAAGTATTTTGCAGAGACATCTGGATTGTATTTGGATATGTAATTGAATAAAGACATCAAATATAAACAAAGATTCTCCTTTATTACTCATTAGATTGAAACAGATATGGCCAAACAATTAACTGAAATAACTTAAATGACACTTTCATTCTTTTTTTTTTTTTTTTTTTTTTTTTTAAGGAGAATATATTTTAATTAAATTCTCTGTCAATTGAAATACCAAGAATATGGTAAAGAAACACCATCTTCTGAGTAGTTTATTACAGATATTTGGGTTTTAGATTACTTGTTTCTCCTTTGAAAAATATTCTATGGTAACTAGTTTACTGAATATGAAGTCTCTTTTTTTTTTTTTTTTTTTAAGTGATGTAATGTTGACTGTTGAGGAGGTCTCAATACATTACTTTGGTTTGGTCATGAGATAGTTTGAAATACATTGTGTTGTGAGCAGCATTTAACTTAAAACATCAACCTTTCTACTTCAAGTGATTAATCTCAGGTGAGCTGTGTTAACCAACTGGGTCGTATTCCAAACACCACCAAAAATAGACAATTTAAGTAAATCCATTTGACTTTGAATCTTCAGTAGGTCACAAAAGATGTTTGTGGTCAGTTAGTTTTTTACTGGGAGTGCTCTTTAGACGCAACAGCACTGATTATTGCAAATGCAGCGTATGTAGACCCAGTCAATAATTTGCCATAGGGTTGTATTTAACCTAATCTTTCCTGTCTTGCTCTTGATAAGAAAGGGCATTTTACTCATCAGTGTGCATATCCCCTAGATTAGAAAATACAGATTTTTGCCTCCTGTCAGACAGGAAGAAGAAACACTAGTTTGGAAATTCAATCCACTTTATCTCAGTTCTATCAAGAACTGGTGTAATTTCACAGAAAAGAATCACTCAACCTTCTGATGGCCTATAGAAAGTCCAGCCAACCAATTGCACTAAAGTATCACACCTTACATTTTGGTTTGTATGCTGAAGCTGCCTGCAAGAAGGTCCCAAATGTAGAAAACTCTCTGATGCTCTACCACTAGTTGGTAGGTACAGAGGTGCAGTGTCATTGGAAGCTGTACAAAAGGCAAGTGAAGTTGATGCTTAGTTAAGATTTTTCAGTGGGATGCTATATAGTTGCAATGCTTTTGTTATGTAGAAGTAGGTCTGGCTGTAAACTGGTATTAACTGAGTTCCATCCACATCTCTGCCAGCAACCTGCCCTGCTGATCTGCTAGAGATCACTTAGTCTTGCTGTGTCCCTGCTCTTTGTTTACCATTGGTATTATTGACTTTTAATGTTTGTTGAATAGTACCTAAGGTAATAGGATCTTGATATTCATAGGGCTTCTTATACACTACTCTAAAGAGTATATAGTGATTAACAGAGCATTAAAATGTTAATCTGCCTTGCAAAGATATTCTAAGAATTCACCAACCCACTACCAAGCATATAGTTGTCTGTGTTATATTGAAGTGAGAGGAAAATTATATTTTACCTGAAGCATTATTTTAGTGACTAAGTATAATTTTAGAAGACTGGCACAAAAGCCTTCTGCTTGATCATGGTAATTAACTTTACACATGACTTGTTAAGTTCAACAGCTTTTGCATTGTAGCATTCAAAGGAATTGAATACCATAGTTAATTTTAAGAAGACATGCAAGTTATAAATTTCTGGTGCTATTTTATGCCACTGTGCAAAGGAGGAAAAGTAAAAATAAAACAATAGAATTGTAAGTTGTTTATTAGAAGCTGTATATAGAAAAACTCCTTTCCTGCAAAATGCTTGAGGAAATCTAAAAATTGTCAGGAAATTATATAGTCAGTGCTTCAGTTTACCTCCACTACTAACACATGCGTTTGCTAGTTTAGGAAAAAAGCTGTTTATTCACTTTTGTCTAAAATATTGCCTGGTTTTATGTACTCATTAAGTGAAGTATGGAGAAGGGAGGAGAGAAGCAATGACATACAGTCATTTTAATCACCAGAATGTTCTCCCTTCAGTTTGAACCTAGCAAAAGTGTCTTTTCTGTTCTAAAACTCCAGTTTCCATTTACAAACTTGCTTCAATGAATACACAGTGTGGATTGAATTATCTTCTGTCAGTCAGCACCTCTGTTATAACTGTGAAACTGCATGAGCACAGTGTTGAGAGAGTTTGGCTTAGCTTTTACCTAGAAACTCACAATAGATGTGCTTCCCAGGGTGCTTTTCTTCTCTCACCCCTGAATGACTGGTCTTCCAATTTTCTATATCAAGGGACTTTTGGAGCATGACTACTGTATAAATTAATATTTATGTATTTTTAATTAAATGTACACTTTTATACAGACACATTAGATAGTTATATTTGAAATTGTGACTCTTAAAGTTTTCATACTTAGTGCTGTCTTAAAAATATTAATTTAAGAATATTAAATGCACTTTTTGACAAATGATGTTATGAAAATATGAAAAATGGTTATTGGTGTTTAGTTAGGAGATAAAAGATGTAGCACGTTACAGATTACAAGATAAAGAATAGAGATCTCTTCATTAGAAGTAGAGTACTCAAAATAGAGTGCATTCATAAAATACCTAAGTTTGAAATGACACATTTTCATAAATGCTCTGTCAAGAAGCATCACCCATCCTTGGTTTGGGATTTTAGACACCTACCTGGTGCCCTGGATCTTGCCATTAGGAGATAGGGGGTGTGAAGGAGGCCCTTATGAATGTGTGTTTTACCAAGACTGCTCTCCTTCGTATTACTATACTGCAGTGGATCAGACTGCAGATGGAAGAAGTAGGAATCGTCTTATGTTATATGGTATTTATTAATCATTTTTTCTTGTGTAAAACAAACACATCAGTGATACTTTAAACATTCTCCCTATTTTTTGTATCCAGAGTGGAACTAATACACATATGTATAAACAGAGCAGGATAAATATCAATTTGTAAATATCTGTCCCATTAGATTTTAACTTAACAAAGTTAAGGTGAGGGTTTGGTCCCATTTTATGCATATTCCACAAACAATGCACATTAGATCTCAACAACACAGCAGATACTGTTTGTCATTTATTTTTAGTTGGAGGCATAAAAATATGGAGTAGAAGGTTGTTTGATGTGTAATCTTCTTTAAATAACTGCCAGGGAATTATTCATAATCATATATATATAGTATTTATGAAGTGGTAATTTTTTTTCTTATGTTGACTTCTGGAGTGCAGCTTAAAGCATTTGTGTTCAGACAGGCTCCCAGCTGAATATTTGATGGCTGTGCTAGCTAATACAACCAGCAATTCAAAGTGATGGTCTTTGGATTTCTTTATTTGGGGAACAAGAGAAAGGGGAATGTGTTTTGTTTAATTGCATGTTTTGAATTCGTAGGACATAACAAGTTCTTTGGTGAGGAATGTCAAACAGAAGTAGTTATTTGCTTAATTATGCTCCAAGGCCCTACATTTGTTCTCTTGGACAGCTTTATAGAAAGCTTCTGCTTTCTGGCTACTGGAGTTCCTGGTATTCAGAGAGAATATGAACACTGATGTATCCTTTGCTACCTCAGAGACTGCCGGTTTTGTCTCATTGCTCTGTAGAGTTAACTCTCTACTGTGAGAGACTAACTTTCACAGCATACACAAAGATCATAGTACAAATTTTAAAACAATGCTATTTCATATTTATTTATTTATTTAATGTCAGGTTTGTTAGATTGTTTGGTTTCATTTTGTTTTGTTTCCCCCCCCTCAATTAGGTTGTCAGGCCTGAAAATCATCTACCTTTTTTCCATGGCAATGAGATCAAGCCCCATATTTAGTACCTAAATTATTTTAAAAACTCAGACCTCCAAAAATGGCATATTTATAAATGTGTTCACTGCATGAGGTGGTGTTCAGTAACAATGAGGGATTAGCTGAAAGTGCTTCACAAGCCTGATGGGACAATCACAATTCATCTTGGGAATGGGATGAGTTGTTCTTTCTGATGACTACATCTGATCAAAATAAAAGACACATGCATACCTTCAGGGATGTCAAGACCCTCGTTTGAGTTATATATCACTGTGTAGCTTGTGTTGGGTGGTGAGTGAGAAAGTCAGTGTGCCTCTTTACCAGACTTGCCCAGGGACAAATATGCCAGTTGTTTGCAGTAAACCAGAAGAAACACACATGAACGTTCTTATACCACACCTCAGCCTAATATGTAGGTTTGTGACTTTGCTTGATCCACCACTAAAATAGTGACTGCATTTAGCAACATTGATATATGTTGTCTTATACGCTGAGATGGTATGTAACCACACACAAAAAAAAAGGACAATTGTATTTATAACTTCCTAAATGTGGTGTTTTGGGGTTTGTTTGGTTTTGGTTTTGTTCTTTTCTTGGCCGAGTAGGCTGTGTATTAGTGCCAATAGCTCCCTTCATAGACAGAAGGACTGTATGTGCCCATGGGTCTGAGTTAACATGAGCTGCATAGTATAAGTACCTCCTGTCTTTCATGAATTGCAGTTTTTAAGGATTTTTAAAATGGCAAATTTAATTCCTTTGAGTTTGGGTGGGGTGGGTGGATTAAGAGGAGAATAATGTTTTGAGATCATAAGACTTTCTATGTTTGGTTAGGTTTACTTTTAGCACTTGGGAAGTATGATTTGTAACATCTGATGTTAAGGTAGACAGCTCTTATTATAATGATTTTGAATTGAGCTCCTATGTTTCTTCTCCCAGGTAACAAGTGATAGAATGAGAGGAAATGGCCTCAAGTTGCACCAGGGAAGGTTTAGATTGGGTATTAGGAAAAAAATATTCACCAAAAGGGCAGTCAAGCATTGGAACAGGCTGCCCAGGGAAGTGGTTGAGTCACTTTTCCTGTTCGTATTTAAAATATGGGTAGACGAGGTGCTTAGGGACATGGTTTAAAGGTGGAATTGGTAGTGTTAGGTTCATGGTTGGACTTGATGACCTTAAAGGTCTTTTCCAACCACTACAATTCTGTGATTCTGTATGCTTTGACAAAGGTAATAGATGTTGAGCCATTCTAGATGATAATGCTTAGAAATAGTTTGACTCAAAGTTGCTGACAATATGTAGGAAAAAGCCCACAGATATCGCCTGCTGTCTTTTTCCAGAAATGCTGGAAATGTGACTATATTTAACATTGTTGTAACCATCCATGAGAGAGAACTATATTCTTCTGAAGTTTTTTTTTTCATTTTTTGTTCCCTGTAACTCCTGAGAACATATTGTCAGAAACATTGTTTCACCTCTTTTATTTCCATCAATCTGTTAATGTTCTAGAAATCTTCAGTGTGATGTTCCAAAATCTGTAGGTAAAAGGCATCATGCAGCCCATAAGAAACTGGCATTTCTGGTTACAGAACATAAAAAAAGTGAAAATTAAGGATGACAAGACACTGGTCATTTGGGGAATTTAGAGCGAGATAGTTGAAGGATCAGCACTGCACCACGTGATGACATAACATGTGACTTAGGATGGGAGTGGTGGGTGAGAGTGATTTCTGTTCTGCAACACCTGCAGACCACCCGGTCCCACCTCTCAAGGCTCTGTCCCCTAGCGCTGTTTACATGAGCACCAGGGACCTGGGTGAACTGGATTTTCACTCCAACTGCTCAGTGTGCCCAAAGCCTGACTGGTGGTCTAACCCTTACACACATGCTTCCATCTCAGGCTCAGCCACAACTTGTCACTGGAGGTCCGTGAAGGGACTGAGTTCCTTCTGCATGTCTGAGGGGCTTCCTGTTTTCACTATTTATTGCTTTCTATATTAGATATTGTTGACACAAACCACCAACGTAATTGCCTTTCTCCATACCTAAGGAAATATGGAGACTGCCCATATTTCTTTGACTTTTTTCATATCTAGGGTTGTCACTGGAACTTTTGTCACTCTTTAATCTCTTTTCCCAACCTCTTTATAAGGGTTTGAAGCTGACAGCACTTATATAGCAAAGTTCATTTGTTTTCCAGTGCATATAGGAATAATTAAGTTAGACGTACACAGTTGTAGTTTAGGTTTCACTTATCTGAGCAGGGCTTTTGTGTGGGCTTCAACTTGTGACAAGAACAATGAATGATGGTGCCAGTTACTTTCCAAGGAAGTTTTGGGGTTTTTTTGATCTGTGAAATTTGAGTGAATGTCAGTGCACCACATCAGTCTTGTTCTTTACTTCCTGATGTCTTCTGCTGCTTTGTATTTGTCTCTGAAAGAAACCTGTCAGAAAGTAAGACACTTGCTTGAGTATCTAGTACGAGATACCAGTGATAAGAGAACAGTCACAAACTCAGTATTGTTTTCTCTTTTTCTGCCTTGCCCAGTCATCTTGGTCCATCCTTCAATCCAGCTTTCAACCGAATGTTGCGAAAGGGGAGCTAAGGAGAAGAACTTGGAACAAATTAGGGAGCTTAATAAAAGTGTGCAGAAAGAGAGAAGAGTTGCTATCCCTGTAAAATAGCAAATGATTTTGGCTAAGATTTGTGGCAGCAAGATAAACTTGGATTTCTGACCCCAAATTATCAGGCTTCTGGAATCCCACCTCATTACACAGGAGTGAGGGATGTTGATGTGCACCTGCTTTCTGGGCAACAGGCTTAGCTCTGAATAGAATGTTTGGTATTGCTGGCCCAGAGATAAAACCCTGGATATTAGGAGAGATTAAGATGTTGGAGGCCCTGGTTTGAATCTTTGCAATAAGTATAAATGACTTCTGTGTTGTTAAAGGGCAGGGGGGAGGCACCTTTGCCTCCCCTCATGCTGGAGCAGGGGATGGAAAGGAGCACCATTGCTGGTCTGCACTGGGTGCAGGCAAGCTTGTGGAGGGGAGCCTGAATGAGAAACTATAAACTGTTTGACTGCCTCTGATTATTTCTCCCTCTCTGCTCTCCTCAGTGCTTGTGTTTGGGAATCTGGACAGGAAAGTTTTTCTTAATGTACAGATGAGTACATTAATGTTTAGCAATTTGTGTTGACTGTCTGAATCTTACTGTTTAACAACTTAAGGCCTTATTCTGGTGGGATATGCACATCATGTAGGCATAATTTGAACACAGATATGGTAGAACACCACTGTATAGGCTACAAACACTGTCTTAACAGAATTAATTCTTATTATTATTCTTATTATCTGAAAACTCCACTAGAATCTGAGGGTGCAAGTTCAGTGGAGCAAAGGGAACTTTCAGCGTCAATGTGGAACTTTTCCAATGGGTAAAGTTGTACTTGTTTATTAGTATACAATTTAGAAATATTGTGAAATGTCATATGAGCTTGATATTGCTCAGTCTTTTATTCAGAAACATCACTCAAATTAGTCAACCTTCTGTGCCAAAGTGCCTAGTGACATTTTTAAGAGGCTATTTTGGAACACAGATATTTCTCTCATTTTAAAGAAGATAACCTCATCAGCAGAAAGTCAGTGCAGATTTATCTGTACTGTCTATATTCCCAAATGTGTTGGAAGTCTTTGACTCTGCTCATGCCAATAGCATCTACTGGAGATAATGAAATAATCTATGGGAATAGATTGAGCATGAAGATGATGCATACACCACTGCCAAAATATTATGAAAAATTTCTGATTTATGTATGCTTATTCAAATGATAATATTTATAGTTTGTTTTGGTTTGTTTTGTTTTTTTCATGGAGCTCAATTATCTCTTGAAACTGATCACAAATTAAGGTTGTTGAGAAGGTAATGTATTTTATGGGTCAGGTCATGCAAAAATGTCACAAATTAAGGTTGTTGAGAAGGTAACAGAAATGTATTTTATGGGTCAGGTCATGCAAAAATAATAAAACATAAAACCCTTATTTACAAATGTAAATTATCTAAACATAGCACAGATTAAATTTGTTTAGTAGTGGTGACTCAAGTCTTATCTTTGATATCTCAGATCCTGACACCACTCTGTGGACACCTATTCTTCATTGCACGTTCTCAAAATATCTTCATGGAGTTGAAAAACCCCATCAGGTATGGCTTGACACAGAGCATCTCAGTGATGTTGTTTTACTACAGCTGTATACTGCTTGGTGTGCAAGAGATGTGAAAGTTTTTGGGTTTGTTTTTTTAAGCATTATTCTGTCAGGAATCTGTTTTCACATCATCACATTTTGCCCTGGCTAGGTTAGCTGTGCTGTAACAGTTACAGTCTTTTGGCAGGGTACAGCCTGGAGCAGATGTAGCAGATCCAAGAATATATCTCAAATGCCTCATTTTCTGTGTCAATATATTCACACACATGGACATATCTTCTGCAGCTCTGAAATACCAGAATCCCAGACTTGTCACTGTAGAAACAAATTGGTGGTTTTTGCCTGCTGCAGGATGCCTCCTGTTGTAGAATTGGAGCAAGTAAAGGGTGAGTAAGAGTAGTGTATATAGTCTCTCACATCCAAAACTAAGCAGAAAGAGCTAATGAGAAGGGCATAAACCTATCTCTGTCTCCCAGTCTTTTACCCTGATGGTAGATCAGAGCCTGCAAAGTACCAACATTTGTGTATACGGTGCAGGAACCATTTTTCACGTTCTTTTTTAGATTACTTAATTGTCACAATCGACTTTTGAATAAAAAAAAAAAAAGAAGTTAAAGGCTGAAAACTAAATAACCATTCCTATAGTTTTTAAGCACATCATTGGAATCATCAGCTCTAGACATTTAAACTGAGACACATTAAACTGGTTAATGTTCAGAATGAGAACTAAACGTCTGACCACCTGGTTGATTAGCATTTAGAAAGAAATTGTACAGTTGACGAATAGAAACCAATTACAGACCTTAAGAAAGTCTACGAAAGTCACATATCTTGTAAATATGAATCTGAGGAACTTAATAAAAATACATTTTTGCCAGCTGTTTCCAGATTTGCTAAATCAAAGTAAATGGGTTTTAAAAGCCATCTAGCAGATGGAAGGAAAATGTTCACATTTCCTAAAGTGTTAATGAAATTTAGTTATAGCAAAATTGGAAGAAACAAAGAATAGATACACAGATTTTAATGGTTATGTGAAACCAGCAGCTGTCACAGTAAGGTACTGAGATGTAATTTTTTTTTATTTTTAATTTTTTTCTAAGAGAAAGAGAGAAAGAAAGATATTACACCCCCCACACACACCTTTCCTTAACAAAAAAGTGGGAAAACAAAAATTTAAAAATGTGAAAAATGTTGATTTTTCTTTTTCAGATTTGTGTTAATGAGTGCCGTTTTTTTATTAGGCAGTGGTTATAATGTAGTGCAACCAACTCATAAATACAGTACTTCAGAGACTGGTAGTGATTCAAATGATAGACATAAATCCATTCAAATTGATACTGAGGGCATTGATAAAGAAGGGAAATAGCCTGAAACATTTTAAGCTTTCATTTCTAAAGTTTTAGCACAAAGAACTTTATCTCCCTACAGCGATCTTCGTGCAGTTTTTAGAAGTTTTATATACTCACCTGTAAGATTGAGACAATGAGCTAAAGAGACAACAGCACTTCTGAAGCATAGTAGCAGAATTTAAGTAGTAGTTGAGCTGCTTATTAAAGGACTAAAGGTTTTATTCCCCTCATTATCCAGATAAATAAATATCTTAAAGATAAAATTGTTTTATTGTGCCAGGCAGGAGAAAGGAAGAATGATGAAAGGCTTCTGTATTGACATGAGGGCACACCAAACACTGTCCACCCTGCATTACTTATTAGAGAAAAAAAAAAAAAAAAAAAAAAAGGGCTTAAATTAAAATTAAATAAAGCCTGTACATCCTACAGGATAATACAAGCTGTTTAAAATAGTTTTATTTAAACATTTTTAATAAACAAAAAGAAGGGAACTTTGACCATTTTAACATTATTTTAACATTTCATCTTGTTTGCTTTGTTTGATCATCATTTGTGCAACACATGACAACTAATTTCTTAGCTGTTTTCTGGTCCCCTGCTTTATGGGTCCTTTGCCTTCCTTTCTGACTTTCTACTTAAAAACCTCTTGTTTTCACATTGTGCTTTTGACTTCTTGTGGGCATATTTCTCGTAATTTCACCAAATCTACCCAGCAAAGAGCAATTACTGTTTCCCAAGAACACTTATCATTATCTTACCTACATTTGTAAGGAAAAGTGCAAGGATGAAATATAAATAGGCAGATATAAAAAAACTGGTTTAAAGCATTGGTGAAAAATAAAAAAATTGTAGGTCTCTAATACCCAGACATCTAGCCATCTTCCTTTGCACTCTCCTCTCATTGCATCTCTTATTAAACACTGACTGTAAATTCTCTAAGTTGGGATTTTGCTCCCATATAATTTGTAAGGTGCCATACAAGTTTTTTGAATAATGAGAAAAACTTGCTGATTATTCCAAAAAAATTGACATAGCTTGCTTTCTTTGGGTTTTGGCTTGTTTTTTGTTTTTGTTTTTTGTTTGTTTGGGTTTTTTTAATGAAACTTCTTTTTTCCTTACAAAAATATTTCACAGAAAAAATATAAACTATAACTAGTTTATAATTTGAATCTACAAAATACATTGGATTACTTGTCTCAATATTTCTGAAATTTTCTATTTTAATTAAAAATATTTTAGTTTTAATTTACTTTCAATTCTACAGTCTCCTAGCATTGAATGAAACTTCAGTCTCTCTAAACTGTTGTCTTACACATTGATATAATTCTAAAGTAAAAGTTTAAAGTTTCAGATTTTTATTTGAAATCATAATGGAAACAGCTTTTGAAATAGTGCAATTTCCTTTTGAATGAGAACTCTGGTTTCTGGTATCTTTTGTTAATATGTTAACCTCTGTTACACAGTTCAAAGGAAGTTTAACATTTGAGAAGAACACGTTGGGAATTTTCAACAAAATGCATTATGTGATAGCAGATAAGCTTGATTCTGAGGAAACTGTCTATTATATTTTCTTAGATAAGAAAAGAAATATCAGTATTATTACTAGTGTACTGGACAGTGTATTCATTTGAAATGTAGGTTCAATTTCTATAAACCTGAACTCTGCCCTCTGTCACTTCAAAGATGTGCTGCAAGCACCAGTGTGTAAACTGTTGGTATATATTTTTCTTTTCTACTGAAAAAACTTTGTAAGGTGTTAGTTACATCACAAAGAGACAAGCAGAGTAGCTTTTGAAATCACAGACGCTTCTGCCAGACGGATACTGAAGACATTTTGCCCAGCTCTAGTTCTAAAGTAAGTACCTGTGATCTGTTATTACCACTATAAATAAACTTGTATCATTAGGGGCTCCTTAAACTTTTAACATTCTTCTTATGTTAACTTTGAATTTTGAGATGTCATGAGACTTCTTATTTAACTTTTTAAATTTTAAATATAATTCATCAATGCTAAGAAAAAATAGCAATGGCTTAGTATACAGACATAAAACAGTGCTTTATCTATCTGAATATAATATATTTTTCCCCATAAATTTATGGAGATTGGAGAATTCGCCTGGTAGGTTTGACAACCACATTACCCCTGCACAAGAAAAGGTCCTGAAGCATTAGCAAAAAGTGTTATTCTTCTTGTGTTTATGTTGCTAGCCACTGTCCTGAAAGACTCAACTATTTTAGCACAACTTGCAGTTCATATTTAGCCCAATATCCACACAAATTTTGAAAAAAGATATATTTTATGGCAGGAGTCAAAACAACTTCAACAGATTCACTGATTCATGTTACCCAGGGAAAGTTTATTATAAATTCAGATTTGAATTAAACATTCTGTACTTCTATTTCTATTGACCTTTTTAATTCTGCCTTACTGTCAAAGTGTCCACAATGGTAAGATAATAAATGGTGTAATACCATGTCCAGACTTCTTACTCTTCTGCAATTGCATATGGAATACTTTCAGCATACTCACAGAAATTGTTGAATTTCCTTCAGCTTTAAGGTAGAACTGTGTAAACATTTTGGTGCTTACAACACTTTAACACTCCCATCCTTACCTCTCCCTCCCCACTACTTTCTTAAATAATATTTTTTTTAAAACACAAAATGTCAGCTTCACATTCAGGTTTTCCCTTTAGCTATGCTAGAATTAGATTTGAACAAGTGTTAATCTAGTTCTGCTGCAAATTAGTGATAAAGTTAAGGAGCTCCTGAGTCTTGCACTACACACTAGTACTGTGAAGGTATAATGCAAATATTAGCTTTCAAGAACGTTTCTTTGATGATAAAAGCTTCACAGTATTTTATCCATTCCAATCTAGATCCATGAAAGTTAATGAAATCAGTTCATTTAGAGCCATATAATGACAGGTATGTACTGTGAACATAATGTATGTGACTCTGGGGCAAGATTACTGAGTTTATGGCTCTCACAAACCAATTTCATGTTGAGTGCTTGTCAGTAAGCCAGGAAAGAGCTTTTCTTCACAGAATGCTTCAGAGTTGGACACTGCCTGTGGGAAGGAGCTGAGCAGTAAGTTGATTACATCATTTTGCAGCTATTTATGTACTTGAATTAAATCAAAACAAAAAACTGTGATGTAAAGATTTAGGCCTCTGTGGGTCAGGGAAGAGTGAAACAAACTCACTTATAATTGTGCATTAGGCACTTTGTAATAAAATCTGTAATATATTTCTGTATCAGATGTTGAATAAAGTGTATATGGACATGTGGTGGGTAGGATGGGAAGTATTTTACCTAATGCTGTAGCAGTACATCCAACCTCAGTTTGAATGGAACTGGGAGTAAGTAGTTGTGTAGCCATTATAGTATCACTTTACCAGTGCCTGTGTTTCTCTCAAAAAAAAGAAAATCACAAAGAAGCCCTGACAGGCTGTTCATTCTGGCCAGACACACATTGTTTTTTTCCTTCTTCCAGTCTTTCGGTTCAGTTGCAAAAATATAACTTCCATTATTCACATAATCCCAATGGCCGTGCTTATTAAAAGCATTTTTAGAAGAGGAGCTGGAAAACTGTACTTATTGTGCCTTTCAAGTGGAATGCTATCAAAAATGGAATCAACAGAGGCATGGAGAAAAAGATGTATAAAAAGCACAGGAGTATGTAAGTATGTAATTTGGTAAGCCCAAGGTCTTTTATAGTTGTCTCCCTTCTGTTTTCTAGTAGTCACTGCTTTCACATTTAGCTGTGTCTTGGGTTTGCATGGTAAGGTTTTGGTAGTGAGGGTGGGGCTACAGGGGTGGCTTCTGTGAGAAGCTGCCAGAACCTTCCTCCATGTCTGACACAGCCAGTGCCAGCTGGCTCCAAGAGGGACCCGCTGCTGGCCCAGGTCAAGACCATCAGTGACAGTGGTAGTGTCTCTGTGATAGGATATTTAAGAAAGGGAAAAAGTTTCTGCGCAGCAGCAACTACAGAAGTCAGAACAGAGGAGTGAGAAGATGTGAGAGAAAACTCTGCAGACAAGAAGGTCAATGAAGAAGGAGGGGGAGGAGGTGCTCTAGGTGCCAGAGCAGAGATTCCCCTGTAACTTGTGGTGAAGACCATGGTGAGGCAGGCTGTCCCCCTGCAGCACATGGAGGTCCATGGTGGAGCAGATGTCCACCTGCAGCCCATGGAGGACCTCACACCAGAGCAGGTAGATGTCTGAAGGACGCTGTGAGCCTGTGGAAAGTCCACACTGGAGCAAACTCCTGGCAGGACCTGTGGCTCCGTGGGGAACCTGTGCTAGAGCAGTCTGTTCTCAAAGGACTGCACCCCATGGAAGGGACCCACACTGGAACAGTTTGTGAAGAACTGTAGCCTGTGGGAAGAATTTAGGTTGGAGAAGTTTGTGGAGGACTGTCTTCTGTGAGACGGACCCAGTGCTGGAGGAGGGGAAGAGTGTGAGGAATCCTCCCCCTGAGGAGGAAGGAGCGGCAGAGACAATGTGTGATGAACTGACTCCAACCGCCATTCCCCGCCACTGGAGGGAAGGAGGTAGAGAAATCAGGAATTAAATTAAATCCAGGAAGAAGGGAGTGGGGGGAGGAAGGCGATTTAAGTTTTGGATTTATTTATCTTTACCTTTCTCTGATTTGATTGGTAACAAATTAAACTAATTTTGTTGAGTTTGTTTTGCCTGCAAGGGAAATTGGTGAATGATCTCTCTCAGTGCTTATCTTGACCCACAAGCCTTTCATTATATTTTCTCTCCCCTGTCTAGCTGAGGAGGGGGAAGGATAAAGCAGCTTTGTTTTGGTGGGCACCTGTTATCCAGCCAGGGTCAACCCACAACAAGCAGGTACTCATTTTTCCAGTATGTTTACATGAATTATATCATATAGAAATGGCAGCAACAGCTGTTGTTTTGTGCAGAGAGACAAAAGCTTTTGATAGGAACCACTTTAAGAGCACTACTGCCTCTGTTGATGGACAATGTAGTACCTTAGGTGTATACATGTGCATGTATTTGTATAATTCTTCTAGAAAATTCTACAAAATTTTTCCAACTCCACTACTGGGACCTGACACACTTCAGCTGGCTAATGACAGTGAATACATTTTTGGTAGAGCCTCTGGCAGGAGATCAAGATAAACTAAAACTAGCTGCCAAACTCATCAAAGGAAATTAAAAAAATCACATCAGTAAAAAAAAAAAAAAAAATTAAAGAAAAAAAGAGAGAGAAAGTAGGTGCACTCTGTGGATGTATGAAGTCATGAAGCAGGTTCAAATGCATACAGTACCAAAGCTGAGGTTAAGAACAATGATGTGAATGAGGAATGAAATATTTTCAAGATAAAGCTAATATTTCTCAAACCTTCATGTCTTTTGAAATTAAATAAAATGCTTGAAAAAAGTTCATATTACTTTCTAGGAGGAAATATGCTCCTTCTGTTCCAGAGAAAATCTAAGTTATGCTGTAGCTTTCTTTTCTAGTCTTCAGAAGTGTGTCACTAGCAGGTCTACAGTTGAAGAGGAATAATTTGGTCATTACAAAGTAATCTTTGACTCTCAATGCAGATGCTGTCTTTGAAATACAGGAAATGTCTGTTCCTTCTGATGTGTTCCACTTGTATAAGTTGACTTGCCTTTTGCCCAGTTTTTAGAAGATTCTGTGGCTCACCTGATGTTCAACATCATCAGCTTAATCAGTGTGCATTGATATTCTTTGGCCACATTAAAAATTTATTGCATGCATTTAAAGAAAAGAAAAGTAATAAAAATATGGTAAGTACTCATACTATCAATTGCAATCAAGTTCTAGAAAGCTTATATGTTACCCACATGAAAGTTTTCATTCTTGCAAGACTTATTATAGAAAAAGATCCTGATGACTATCTTACTTATTTTCCAGAATTTTTGGATGTGATGATTAAATTATTGTAAAAACTACTTTCAGGTGAGTTTTAATAGACTTAACCTGTAGATTAAACTAACACATAACTTACAAATAAGTGTTTCTTTTATCTTTTACTTTCTTTTTCTGATAGAGCTATGAAGATGTCATTTCTATGATGAGTATTTTATATTAATTCCAGTCCTGCTGCACGTTGGATGTCTGTATTGAATAGATTAACTTGGATTTAGCTTGTTTTGTGTAAAGGGAGACTCAAGAAGAGCCAGAATAGTTAACTTGTTTTTCACTTTTGTGTTTTTGTATTTGGATGGTTCTATGAGTTACTTCATATTCACAAATAATGAAAGGTCAAAGATAGAAACTCAAACTGAACTTTGGAAAGAAAAAAAAATAATGCATAGATTTTACTGCATTTATTGGAATTTTTTGGTGCTTATAGCTTATTCCATTCACACTGTTCCCATCTGCAGCACCAGCTTGCTTTTCTTCCCTTAGGACTGCAGGGTGTTTTAATAATAGGCCTTCAAGACCCTCATAGCAACAAGAACTCTGATAAAATAAAGAGAAAAAGGAGCTGAAGTGATCCCTAGAGAAGGAAAACATATTTTCCACTTTTCATTTCCATTTCACAACAGAATGATGGGCTGAACTAATAAAAGCCCATTGGCATTCCAACAAACCCAAACAGAGTTTGCCTGTTGGGTAGTAATTATATGTTCCAAGTATTCACATACATAATTAAATAGTGTTCTGTTTCTTTAAATAAACATAATAAAACAGAAGCCAAAATAGTCAAATGATCTCCTCATTCTTATTTGGACTAGAGAAAAATAAGAAAATTTTTCCAGTAAAGTTTTCTTTCCCTGCCTGTTCTCATTTCTAAGCTCTGTTGACTTATGGAAATTAATTTGATTGACATCAGTAATCCTAGGATATTATTCACTTCTGAAACACATTGTTAACATTTGGCCAGATCTGAAAACCACATCAGTTCCTACTAGTAGCCCATATTCTAACCCTAACCAAGTCTTCTGAATTTGGTGGTTATAATCTGTTTTAAGTTTTGCTTACGTTTAGTACATACCTGTCAAATTGACAGACATGCAGTTGTGGACCTGTAAAGAAATGTTCTACCTAACCCCCTGCCTTCCACCTGCCAGCTGTCCAAGGATTTCCAAATGCTTTCCCTTCCCTGAGTGAGGTTTCTTTGCCAGCTGAAGTTGTGTTGTTGTTTTAGGTCGCCTGCACAGTGCATTGACTTTTCTGTGACATGTCTGATACAGAGAAGAGGCTGAGTGTCTCTGACTGAACTGATCATGGTGAGCTGCACTGCAGCAGCCGCCCAAGGGCAGTGTCACACCAAACAGGGAGGGTAGGAGAGGAATACCTCTTTAAACATTCCTGGCACACACAAGAGCAAGTTTTCTAATTCTACAAAATTAGACAAAAACCAACCAAACAAAAGCATTAATATTGTCATTTCAGGAAGGAGGTGTAATGCCATTGTTTGACCCTGTCAGGTATGTGGAGACATAATGTTTGTAGGCTTGTAGCTACAAGTACACTGAGAAGACTAGGGATGTCTCAGGTGCTGCTATTGTTTAATTGTATGGGAAGAGCACCTCTGACTCCTGATCATATGGGTTCAATGCTGTCATCTGCCATTTGCATAACTGAACACCCTCCCCTCCCTCCCTCTTGCAGGCCTATTACCTCAGATAGCTTTTAATGCAGGTAGAAAACAATAAAAAAACAGGGTAAGATTATTTTCTTTTCCCCACATCAGTAATTCTGTATTCTGAGCATGTCAGCAATCTAATTATTGTAATTGTTTTTCTTGTACATCATGGCAAAGGTGAATTTACCAGTGTGTACGGGAAGCACCTTCTGGTGCAGCGTAAGAAAAATACTGTTGGGTTTGGAAAGTGTGTGCTTAGAGTACGACCACTTGGCAACTGTAGCTTGGATGCTAAATAGGTGATAATACAGTTGCCAAGACAGACACATTTATGACTCTGGATACATATGTGCAGGGCTAGTTTTATCTGTCAAAGCTCCAGAAATGGACAATACCTTAACTGAAATGTAGTATCACCGTGACCTGTAAAGAACTCTGCCATGGTGGATAAGCAGTAGAGAGAGATCACACCTCTAACAGTTTTATGCAGAAAGATGTTCTGTTCTGTTTCTACTCAGGGCCTCTGCATGGGTGTGACTTCACACATGTTAATAAGATGGGGCTGCCTTAGAATTTGAAGAGCCCCACAGATGAACTTGAGACAGCATAAGAAAATCCCGTGGGTGACATAGAAGACAAAATAATTTGATGTCAGTGTTCCTGAGTGAATCCAGAGAGCTGTATGCTAGCTTTTGGTTTGTGAAGAAATCCTATAATTAAAAACTATTCAAAAGCAGCACTGGGACATATTTTTAGCTAAGGAATTATCTTCAGACTGACTTTTTAAAAGACTCAGTGTACTTTGAGAAGCTTTTAATATTTCTGCAAAAGTGTTGTTTGTGAACAATATATTAATGACATTATGATTTCAGAATGATTTCAAAGTTCTAATTAATCAGCTGGGATTGTTCACCGAGACAGTACAGTACTGTGTCCTTATTTGGCTATATCACACAGAATCACAGAATGTTAGGGATTGGAAGGTATATCCTCAATGAAGAAAGAGTAAAATGAAAAATTCAAAACACTCACTCAGAAAGTATGCTGTGTGTCTTTGTGCAGATCTGTAGTTATTATCCCCAATGGCTTTGGTTTGTATTCTGAAAATACTATCACGACAGCAGAATTCCTATATGTTTTGTTAATATAAACAGAATTTAAAGACACTTACAATGTATTTCAGGTTTTTTATTTGATTTGAACAAATTATTAAATACAATGTTCATGCCTCTCATTAAGTTATCTTTTATTATTATTATCTTCTGGGGATTGGACTAGATTATCTTTCGAGGTCCCTTCCAATCCCTAACATTCTGTGATTCTAATGGCCTCTAGATCCATAGCATTTCTGAAAATTTACAATTGACATTAACCCAAATGAGAAGACATGTAATAAATATTCTTCTCCTCTTGCTTTCTTCAGAGGCTGCGTCTTTATCACTACTCATCTACTGAAACTCTCCATCTCAAAATACTCTTTCAGGAGATCAAAAGTTCATTCAGATTTGTCTTTTGTTTTTCCTTTCACAGTTGAAAATATAATACATGTAACATGGAAAAGGGAGGAATAAAGTTGGTTGCTCTCTTCTAAGGATTACTCATCTTTTCTCTGTGTTTGTGTGATTAGTGGCTGTCAGAAAATAAAATTGCACTTTAAAAAAACCAAACAAACAAAAAACCCACAAGCAAACAACCGAAAAAAAACAACAAACACCTTTGTTTGCGTTGTATGACAGTCACATTAAAAGTAACTTGTCTGAGAGAGTATAGAGGAGAACAGTTCTACAAGTACCTCCATTCCCTGTTTTCCATCAACTCATAGTGCTAGACATTTTTGCCATGGTTCCTTTTAGCTTCAACTTTTTTATTTGTAATTATTTTTTAAAAAAGTGTAAGGAGCAATTCTAGCCAAGAACTGTGGCTAGAACACTTCTAAATTCATGACAAAAGTAGTGATGTTATGGTACGTACTTTACTAGTAGCATAAAGGACTATCATTTGGCATATTCAGCATTGAATCCTACATGTGACCCCTTGTATTTACATTTCTCAAGAGAATATTTCCAGAAAAAATGAATCCAAAGAGGAATGAGGAGATCTTCAGGTGACCATTTAAGAGAATCTCTGTTGCACACATGAACTTCAAGAATCAGACATTAAGTTCATTATTATAATTTATTGGGGTCACATGCATGAAAGGAGACAGAAAACTGAAATTCTGAAATGCTACTATTGGTGTCTTCATGAAAGGAGAGTGTTAATATTAGACCTTGGGCAAGTTCCAAGTCAGGTAATTACATTTTACCTCTCTAGAAATTGTAGGAAAAATTATTAGCTACATTATTCTAATTTTTAGCACTTATCTCTTCCCTTTTGTTCCTGTAGAACAAAAGAACAATTTGTAGAGCTTTGAAAAACAGAAGATTTTGTTTAGGGAGAAAAGCAACATTTTTCTGGAGAGGTGAAATTGGTTATCATGAATACTTATGTTCCACTTGACAAAAGTTAGTGGACAAGATTGAAACTTCAAGATTAAGCTTTGTCAAAATTAATAAATTTGGGTGGGGTTGATGCTATGTGAAACCTGTAAGAATTTCCACTGCTCTTTCTGAACAAGACCCAAGCCTAAAAAGCAAAAAAACATAGCTAAAACCAACAGGAGAAACACCACAGGAGAAATATTAGTGTTACTGTAAGTCTTTCCTTTATTAATAAGGGTTATTTATATATATTGCTATTTTCACATATCTTCTGTTTTTCAGTTTTTATTCCAAAGCAGAAATACTAATTATTCATTATAATTACAATCCTATCTAGGACATGCCAAGGGAAATCAGATAATTATCTAGCCTATTGGCTGATTACCTGGAGTGTCACTATTATACAGAAGTACTCATCGTTCAGGGTGGAGGGAGCTCTATACCATCCTACACAAACAGAGGAATTTAATATGAATTCCTATGTTTTTAATTTCCCTCTCTACACAGCAGCTGCATAGGAACACTGAAGTGGAAACTATACTTCAGGAATAAATGACCCGTTCATTCCCTTAAACAGACCAGTGGTTAGAGCATGGGACTGAAAGTTAAGAGACTTGGCTGCTGTTTCCCATTGTGCCGTTTACTTGCTCACTGACACTGCATGAAAGATGGACTTCTGCGTTTCAGATTTCTCATTGTCCCAATAGGACTAATGAAATTTGCTCTCCTCTAAGGTACGCTATGAAACTTAAAAATAGTGAAATTTACTGTGTACAAGCCTCAGCACAAATGCAAAACATGATTTTAAAATTATTTGGGTTTATAACAGTGTACCTATATTGTTACTCTTCTGTCATTACTCTGATTGATTATTTTTTCAGTGCTTTTGAGAATATATGAAGATGCTAACAATCTGCTGAGCTGTTATGACAGTGCTTGTTGCTTCATTCTAAAGAGCATCCTACTCTTACTTGGCTCTGTAATACATGGTGGGGACAAACACCTCAAGCTGGTTACGCTGGAGCATTGAAACAGATATCCAGGAGGAGCATACAAAACCAGACAGCTGCTGCTAAAATATCTGCTGTTGCAGATGGTGCTTTTTCTGCTGTGACTGCTCCCAGTCTGTGTCCCCCAAAGTTTGAGCAATGTTGATCAGGGTTTGCCTAAGCCAGGAAGAGGAAGCCAATTTTTGTAATGAGAAAACTGAAGTGCTAGCGCAGATTAGTACCCCCCTGCTGCTGTACTGTGGGATGCTGAGACCTTGGTGAAGGAAAGCTTGATACAACAACAGAGTGTCAGTAAATGCAGCAGCTTCCGAGTGCAAATAAAAACAATATTTTGGCATCATGGTTAAGTGGCACTAGAATACTTTCAACATCTAATTAGATTACAGTTTAAATTCACACACATTAAATGTGTGATGTTATTAATCCAGCATCAGAAAATATAAGCAAAAGTGACCAGATGTTCCACTTTGAAAGATTAAACATATTTTTTTTTCTCCTCTCTATTAAAATGTCCTGCTGTCTTTCTGATTTTGCTGTCTGAAATGTGACATACTCCAATAATTGTTTATGTAAGAGCAGAGACCATGATCTACAGTTCTACTGTCCCAAGAGAGTTGTATAACCATTAGGCTATAGAGTCATATTATGTCTTGTTTTAGCTTTG
>NW_010286354.1:65159-79173 GCF_000700745.2 Antrostomus carolinensis
TCAATAACAGAAGTTGAATTACTTCTTGCCATGCTTTTTCCCAAACAAGGCAGTCTATACTGTTGATTCAGGAACTTTCTTGAAAAGCAGGAAATGAGGATTTAAATCCCTGTTCCAAGAAATGGTAACTTATAATACCTCATGTCTTGGTGGAGTATTGTAATCACTGAACTATTAAATACAGGAAGGCAGCTACTCTTATTGTATTTTGTTTCAGGTATATTTCTAAAGAAAAAAAAAATCCTCGTTTTTATAAGGGAAGATCTAGTTGTCTAATTTTTCCAGGAGAATTCAGGATACTTCAGGTATTAGTGGAAGGAGGCACTCCTCTGCAGCCCTGGTAAGTGTGTTTGAGTTAAAGAAAGGATAAGGTTAATTTCTTTCAGGTCACAACCCTGTCTGAAGTGTTTTCTGTCCCTTAATTTACCCACCTCTTTTTTCAACATTTGGGATGCTATGAATCCCTACTCTGAAGCCGTTAATTCCTTTGTGACACTCTGACAGAACCTCAGCATTTTTCTGAAAACTTGAGCACGATGTGGTGCCCTGATGCCCAAAAGCTTACCAGTGTGGTGCCTGAGTTTTAAGGCATAGATACATCTTTGCCAAAGTGACTACAGTAAGAGTTCAACTGCGATAATCTCCATCTTTAGCTGATGGTTTGAGCCATACTCTGGGAGCTCTTGTTTCTCTTTGCTGACACTAACAGAAGCCCTCAGCTACAGAACCCCTCAGTTTTAGCAACCCAAAATCAAGTGGGGCTGAGTGTGGACCTTCACTGCTGTACAAACTCTCTTAGGAAGTTTGTAGCGGAATTGGGATGCAATCCCTGGTGTCCCAGCAGTTTTCTGTTTTCTACCAATCAATTCTGTGCACAAACTTTTCACAGCTCTTAAAGAGGAGTAGGACTTTACATCAAAATTTGGAAATATGTTACAAGGTAACAGTGTGGCAATCAAGGATTCAGAAATACCCTCATGCTCTTGAGTGTCAGGTTTTACCTGTACCTCCAGCATGCATCTGTGATCTTTTGGCACCGTTATATATGTCTCATTGTCAGAGGCACATGCTGTTTTAGTGAGGTTTATTTAATGTGTAAATACCTGTAGCTGTCTTCCCTTCCTGCCCTATTCAAGCTCTGCTGACAACGCACTGGCTTCTTACAATATTATTCAATCTGTCAAAATCCTATTTCTCCTTGTATTAGATGTTGCTAAATGCAGAAATAAAGAAAATCAGCTAGACAAAGATAAGGAGTTAGTATAAAAGAAGGGCTTTGTTAAATAATGTCTAGTAATTGTCTAAGTTCTGGTGACATAATGTGGTCCATTTCATACTACCAAGGATTATATACCCTTTGTCAAGTAAAAGATTAAAACCAATTCTAGCAAGTTTACACTCTGACAGAGGAAGGATTTCATATCTGCCACATGGGTGGGAAGTACTCCAGTATTTTAAAGAACATGAAAGTACAACTTGATAGAAAAGCTACAGAATTCACAGTATCAGTTGATGAGCATTGATTCTTTTTCAGTAGAAAATTATCAAAGCCCAATGTTACAGGCATTAACTTACAGTTTTATCTTTTAGTCACAATCTCAGCAGTGAAGTAGTTTGTTTTGTAAATCAGCTCTGGAATGACGCTAAGCCAGAGGTCTAAGGTGTGTACAATACTTTCAAAATGTACAAGCAAGGGAAGCTGACTCATCTTCCAGTATATTGTATGCTTGGGGATGTGACCATCCAGTTAATGTTTGTCCTGATGATGTATCAGTTTTAACTTTATGTTTAGTAGCAGAAAAGGTTATCCCATGGTGAAGATTCATCCAACAAAAACAAGTCAAACAACTGCCTACACTTGATACTTCTACAAATCTATTTCAGACTCTATAAAAGCCTGAGGTAGTGTGAGAAGGTAGCATTTTATTTGTTTCTTCTTACTCTGCACACCTCTAATTTTATATTCATCTAATGAAGGGAGAGAGGCTTTCCATCATTCTGCCTGCTTACACAATGCATGTGTTAAACTGCCTCTTTAACTTCTTACTTCAGTAAGAATACTAGTAGTCTGTAATTTTCCGGTTCAAGTAAGTATCACAATAATTTGTCATTTTCTATGTGTTTATTATACACTTTGCATCTTATTTTCTTTTTAACAGTAATATCCTTGACCCAGCTAAGCACAGAGGGTAGATCTTTGTCCTTCCATTTAATAACATTTTAAAAAACGAGTGGGCTGTCTTCAAAGCAACGTGTGCCCTTGTTGACATATGTGCATTTTCATGTTTTGTTTAAAATGTCTAACAAAAGTAAAGGGGTTAAATATTTGTATTCTAAAACAAAATGAAAAAAAGTCCACATGATTTTCATTGTCAAACAATAATTTTTATTTATTTATAAATTAAGTTAAAAATACTTTTCACACAGAGGGTACAGTAGGGAAAAGTCAGTGACACTACTCAATGATGCAGTCATCATCACTTCATATAGCGAGACGGAGCTGCTACATGATATACCCAAGACTGTTTGGCCAAAGTTCAAGAATTCAGGCTTTGGAGTTCATGCTTTGTTCCCTGAAACACCGTTGCTTTACTTCTTTTTAAAACAAAGGTTCCTAAAACATGAGTTTTCTGGGCAGAATAGGTGCCAGAAGGTAGCAAACTACAGCTTGTTCTAAGATGTAATTGAAGGCTTCTTCATCATGTAGAAACACACTGTAGAATGAAAGCAGAGTTCAGAAACATTACATTATTAGTGCAGTCTTTCTTCTGATGAGCATGACCTGAGATGATAACCTCAGAAGGTAACGTTGCATCTAGCAGTTTACGGATGGCACTTCTATTGTATTCAATCTTTCAAAAGTATCACATATGACATAACCTTTGGACTGTGTGTAGAAGTCTCAGAAGATTTGACTGGAAATTTTCAGATTTACAACATAGACCATTTTTTCAGGCAAAGTAATCCATTGGCCCAAGTGATGTTATATTTTTGCTTTAACACTAATTTTATTGCTTTTGCGCTATGAACTGACCAGCTTTGCCTTCTTTAGATGTTTGTTTTGGTCTTGGGTTTTTTTGAGTTTTTTGTATTTTTTTTTCCCTTACTGTTGAAAGTAAGGCATTAACATCTGCAAAGCAGAGATTAGTCTCATACATCATATTGATATATTTATTTTTTTGGAGTGCTGGTATAGCTTCAAAAATTTCTCCCTTGTGATACACTGCATGAAGAAACTAACAAGTCTGCAGGCAGCAAACAACCTTGAAGCACTTTCACTGCTGTTCAGAAGTAATTAATTATAATGTCTTCTACTCTCACCCTGTACCTTCCACAGATACATTTTTTTTTTTTTCTCTCATGCTATGGAGAAATGAAGTACTTGTTCTACAGAGATAATAATCCAGAAGGACATTTTCATTGACAAGTATTTACCTAAGCTTTACAGTCCTTATTGATCAAGACTTACACCTTAATCTAATAAATAGAGCAATAACATTTTTGCTATATTTATTGAAATGCTCATGTTTTCTGAACCATCTTGAGCAAATCTGTTTTGTAGTGATTATCTAGAACTGGAATTTAGCTTGATCTGATCTTGTCTTATTCTAAACATTGGGAATTGTTTTGCTTCTTATATTTTGAATATTTTACCAATATGATTTACTGATATTTATCTAAAGACAATTGTTTTTACAGAAACATTAGAACTTATCTGATTCTTGAAAATGAGTTGTCTGTTTTATTAGTGTTTTATACTTTTTCTGTATAATTAAAAAAATACATAGCAATAATTATGGTTTGGCAAAATATGCTCTTTTTATGCTATGCTAAATGTGTGACAACAACAAAAAAAATTCAGTGAGAATTTACGATATAGATGCAGAAATATGTAAGCATCATTTCAGAAAGCTAGTACAAAAACAGACTGTACATAAACCATTTGAAAAATATTTAATCACTCAATATAGAACATAAGTCAAAGCTAACAATGACACAAAGTATAGACAATTTTTGTATAACCTTCAAGAATAATATCATTAAATGCTGACTATCATAAACAAAAAAGTCCTAAGGTTGAACTCCAATATTTGTGGGTAAGTCACAGTAGTTTCTACATATTAATTGGACAGTAAAGAGGGAGATAAGCGTTAGCTTCACATTCCCAGGAGCGAAATTATTTTGACTGGTTCATGACTTTGCTGTTTTCCCAGAAGAATTTGCTCTGCTTATTGACTGACTGATCTTGTAAGAAAACTGTTTATTTACTCATGTGCTATAAAAGCTGAATTTTGAATCATATTTAGATAATATTCTGTAAATCTGGGATGGACAAATGACAGTCTGTGCTTTGCATAATTCTAGACAGCTACTACCATGTATTATTTCTCAGACCCCATTCCCATTCAGTGGTGGCTTTGTTGTCCTTTTGGGAATGTTGTTACTGTGCAACCATTCAGGAGGCATGACTGAATTTAATCCATTTAATTTGTATATTAGCACTAGTGAAGTCATAACAGTCTCAAATCCAGTACTATGTGTACATACCCACCTGGCTCACTGAGAACCTAATGGATTTATTTCTTAACAGAATTGTTTCACCTCCTGGTAAACTGAGTGACTAGATGAAAGCAAGCTTGAGAAAAATTGTGGTGCAGGCATACTCTGTGTGGTGGTGATATTGCTCACAAAATTATCAGCTACCCTTATCTAATTTCCTGTTGATGACTTTCAGAAGTGCTGGAGAGCTCCTAGTCAAATATACCATAGACACTATGGTATAGTTTTTGTTGATTGAAAGCGAGACTGGAGGTGCTGACAGAAAATAAATCAGAAAGAGCTACAGAATAATAAAAATGGCTTAGGAACAACCTGAGACAAGATTGGAGCATGCTAAGATGAAGTATTACATAAGCTTATCATGTTCCTGTCTTCTTGCCCAGGCACCCATTCACAGCCACATCAGGAGAAAAAATATTGGGCGAGAGTGTCCTGGTCTCATCCAGTACAACTGCTCCACAGTTCCTGTGCTCTTGCACCAAGGACTGATATTTTCTCAGTAAAGTACACAAGAAGCTAATGACCAAATCAGCAGTCATGTATCTTCTGAGGCTGGGGACAAAAGAAGAATGTCAGTTTAGTTCTGCTTCTTAAAACTGTATAGTTCTGAACATGTTATGGTTACTTCACTATTATGATTGAGAATTATATTCCCATGGTTGAGCTGTAAACCAGAAAGACAGGTATTCCTTGTGTTGTATTGAAACAGCAGTTATATAACTGACTTTTCCAGAAATTGGAAGCCTTGAAGTGTTATTAAATTGAAGAATAAGTGACATGTTACATGGAGCTGATAAAATACCTGTTATGGTTTCTTTTCAAAGGGCTTGCGCACAAGAAGTTTGAGCACTTTTCTCATATTTGGTGGATGTTGACAATGGATGAGGTAATCGGCATATTCAGCTATTGGCAAGTCCAAAGTGAGTACCATCATGCTAAACACCGCTGATTTGCTAATGACATTTTTCAGATGAGTGAAGACTGGAAAAATGCCAAACAAAAGGTCATAACAGAGAGGAGTGTTAGAGTGTATGGTCACAAGGAAGGCTGGAAAGGGGAAGAGCCTAAGATTATTAGCAATGACGATTAAAACAAGGTTTTTTTGATCATGAGGGAAAGCAGAGACATGGCTGTGTGTTCTAAGTATTTGTTTTCATCCTGCAGAGCTATTATACAAAATGTATGCTACATCTCTAAGTAATATGTGTGAAACCAAAATTCTTTTAGAAGAACTGGATATTACCTTTTTAGCTGTCAAATTCTCCTGTGTGTCAAATGAATTCTAAGTATCCACAAACTCAGATAAATTCCCAAAGGGCTTGTGAAAGATAAGAGGCAATGAATAGCTAATTTGAGACTTGAGGCAGGAAACAAAATATCAAGGCCTAAAACTTAATAGGCTGTCCTGCCTCAGACCTGAGCCTAGAAGCCCAGGGGCTGAAACAGTAGCAAAATACAAGCTCTAATCAGAGAAATCCATAGGAATCTAAGGAGCCAGGGACAGATTTGTAGTGCATCTTCAGAAAAGGAATCTGAGCTAGAGGTGGATTAGCTAATTATATAATCTTATCTGATCTCCTGTCTGGATTCTCTCTTAAAAATTAAGTTGGATATTGCCATTTATTTGGGGATTTGAGGCTGTCCCTCCTCCAGATAAGAAGAAGAATGATGAACACTTGTTTCCTTTTAAATAACCCAGTGAGGCAAACAGTGGTAAAGTGAAGGGGATGCATTCACTCCCCACCAGCTATTGACCTAACACAAATTGCTCTGAATGGTTTTCATAGTTCATAATATCTGCACAAACTCTCTAGATCATATACTATAAGAAGTTCTATAATATATCATAAGAAACAGCTAGCTTCCACTACTGGAACCTAAGTGCTGCCCTGTCCAATTTGTATGTAGAGAAACTCCCAAGTGAAAATTAACTTTTTCCTCTATTTAGAGAAGAAGCACTATATAACACTTCATAGATCTATTTGAAAAGATAAAGTGCAATGTAAGTGCAAGGAATCATTATCAAGGGAAAGTGGATTAGGTACTTAATAAGATAGGAATATGTTTTTGGTGATGATCCAGACCATGTCAATTCACAGGAGTAAATCATTTTGTATACTTTACTAATTTGAAATGAATGGCAGCTAGAAATGTCTAATGAATATTTGGAGCTGAGGATCAAGTAATATATTATGTAAAGGCATGTTCCCCAGGATTTGCAAGGAAGTTTGATGTGCGGCTTTGATTCTGTTTTAATATACCTGTTTCTTTAATGACTATCTGCATTAATTTGCTTTATGAAATGAAGAAATATACTCCAAGTGGGTTTGATGTGTTAATACTTAATCCTGCTAAACTGCCTTTAGCCTTGGTCTATATTAAATGTGTGACTTTTTTGCTCAGTGACGCCAAGAAATTCTTGGATGTAAAACTGGCAACCTCCCATGCAGAGAAAGGTGAAAGAGTACTTATCAATGCGTGGTGCTATAAAAACCATACTTTTGTTGCCAGGTCTCTAATTAAATTACCTTTTATTGCCTTTTTTTGGATTTATTTCTCTTATTCAAAGCTTTATCTTGCCTCATAAGCAAGATTTAAGATCTAAATGTAGCTGTCCTTCAACTGTTCTCCAGCTAAACACTCCCTACATTCACCACCCTTTTAAAGTTTGGAAAAGTAAAGTGGTGTTTAAATAGAATACAGAATTGCCATGAAATAAAATGAATGACACCATAGAGTAGGATTTTCAAAGTAACATTGCCTAGAAGCTCAAATCCCCTCAAAAATCAGATTTCAGGACAGATACAAAGGCTATTGATATCTAAAGTATTACATGCATTTGTCCAAGTGACACAGGAAGCTGGCTCAAAATCTGCCTCACAGCTTAGTCTTCAGAGCATCCATACACATCAATACTTTAATCTTTTTAATTCCCTGGGTATTTATAATTCTTATGGAGTACACATCCAGGTTGCTTGATCTGAGAAACAGTGTGTCTGACACAGCAGCTTGTGTGTGATCCACTTGTTATGCCTCTCTCCCAGCTGCATTTTCTGTGAAGCTCAATCTGTTGTATGTTCACACCACATTTTATACAACCCAGTAACATTTAGATTAGCAGAGGAAATATTTGTCATTATTCCTTTCATATAAAAATATGAGTTGGTATCAGACATGCTTTTTACCAACAGCTGCTAAACAATTAAGGCAGTTTTCCATTGAGCAAGAGAGTTGCATTCAAAAGCTTTTCTCATCTTATGAAGTTTCTGTTCTCTGCATCCAACCTGATGGGGCCTGCTGCATGAGCAAACTAGAATCCATATTGAATGAGATGATGGAGAACCAGCGATATTCATAGATCTGAAGAGAGAGAAAGCAGTAAGTAAGAGAACATTTGCCAAAAAGATCAGGGAGATGCTTCCTATTCAAATGTTAATATCTTTTAAACAGAACTGATGTTCAGTACTTGAAAATATCTGATGGTGATGTTTCTTAAAAGCAAATATTCCCAACATTACTATGGGAGGATGGGTCTGAGCACTGCATAATGCAATAAGGAAAATATATTGTATTGAAGAACTGAGAAATATCTGAGAAGCAAAGGGAAACTCCTGAAATAAGCTTAGCATGTTTTCTACTGACTTGACAGAAAGGTTCATTTTTGTTTCATTTCATTCAGCAGCTCCCTGCACACCAAGAAGGGCTCCGTGACTGATGTTTTAATAATGTGAAGGTGGCACCTAGTGTAGGCCATCCAGTGTGGGACTTCAATATCTGTTTGAATCTGCTCTAATCACTGGCTGCCATGTGGGAGGATGGTAACCTGGGCAGAATTGTCAGCCTTAATGTCAAGACAAGAAAAATTAAAAAATATACCAAATTCCTGGAAGGAAAATGACTGAGGACAAAAGGAACAATGGGATACATTCTAGTGGCTCAGGCGGACCAGTCACAGGCTGACCAAAAGGCTTTAAATTCAAAAATGAGAAGTAGAAATGTAACATGTAAATATGCACATTACAAGATGATAAGTTTCATTTTTTTTCTCTGTTTTCTATAAACTAGTGGACAGATTTAGAGTTTGAATTGAACACTGAATATATCTGGTTTCTACACTTTGCATTATTGTACTCTCTAGTGATGAGAAAGAGTGGCGATTGTGACCTATCACAGGTGTGGTGATAAGAGATTTACTAAGATATTCCCATGTTACCTTAATTGCTGCACTGTGACAGCATTTGTGGGTCATTAAACCATAACACTGCTGAAGTAAAAATCAGTACAGGAAATACTAATGCCCTAATTTAATTCAAAAATATTACTTTGTTTGTACCATTAAAATAATTGGTTGCAAGCAGTATTTTGTGCAATGCAAGTAAGAGCTGCATGTGGATAATTAATACTTTTTGTGATAGTCAGACTCATTTAAGTGGGTTGAGCATTATACTAAAGAAGTAAAATGCCTCTAAAAATTAAAGCCATTTCACCTTTTGATATAAAATACACAGAGACTCAGTGAGCATGACCCTTTACAACAAAATACTGTAACTCAGCAAAGAATAGCTAAACATCGTGACGCCTGACTTACTAGCTTTAAAACATAAATTAATCTGTTGTAAAATTAGGAACATATTATGGTGAATATGAGGGATTGCAAAACTCCAGAAGTTCCAAATACAAATCTAAAACCATTCAGGCTAGCGTGTTCCGAGTCCCACTAAATCAGGGAAAATGAGTTTTATGAACAATCCACCAGATGGGAAAATGTTCAAATACCACAAAATGTTGATCAGATTTATTTGAAAAGCAAGCTGTAACCATATGCATATGAGAGGAAGTAAAACAGATTTTCAGATATGCAGTGACTGCTGTCAAGCTTGCAGCTGTATAAATTTAATACTATATTTCTGTTTCTACAGTAGACTACTTTGATTTCACTTACCTATCTGCCAGCTAACATGATTAATATTGATTCAGTTTTACAAGCAATTAAACTGGAAAACATAAACAAACTTTCTACCGGCTTTTCACCAGACAGTACCACATATCTGAGTTTTTGACAGGAACGGTCACTGAGAAATATTAATATTGCAGTATACAGAATCTTTGTGCAGAAACAGACCACACAGATATTTTGGTATCTTTACCACTCTGGGATTTCTCATTTATAAATCTTCTTGGCTTACAATAGTTTACATGTATTCTACTATGCTGACTTCAGTTCATCTGCTGGAGTCAGGCGATGATATATAAATAGTTATAGATGCTTGATAATAGCTGAAACTTTCTATTTTAACTTTCTAAATGTTTTATGTGTTGAATTAGAAGTGAAATCTGAAATGAATCTGAAATAGAAAGGGATTTGTATGTATGGTCCACTCTTATTGAAAAAAATTATGTCAACATGACTCCTTACATTTTTGTTTCATAGATATTTTTGTCTTCATATCAGGTCATTAGATGAAATGTAATTTTTATTTTTAACCTTTTGTAATTTGTTTAAATTGTAAATTTTCAGAAGTCACTGTTGATTTTATGTTAGGTGATTAAATAGTCCTTTTCATTATGTATTTTCAAATGGTAGAAGTTCAGGTTATTAGAAAAATTGAGTTATTTAAAATTTTATCCAATTTGGAACAAAATTGCCAGCCACTGAGGAAAAGCTGGATATCAAAAAACATTTGTGCTTATGTAAAGCATTCCATTTGAGTGTCTTTGAGTGACTTTATCTCTTTTTGACAGAGAGAAGAAATGTCCTGTAAATACAGAATACAAAATCATTCTCCTCAACTATTAAACTACTTGATTTGTGTGTTTTATTAGAACAAAGTTGCTGCTATTTTGGTGACAGCTGTTATCAATGTCATGGGTTTTTTTCACTTTCAATTAACAGGAATTTTATTCCATTTTTAGATGTTTCCTACATCCTTCACTTTGTTGAATCAAGATTGTATTCATAGAATCATAAAATTATTTGGTTGGAAAAGACCTTTGAAATCATTGAGTCCAACTGTACCTGTCCACTACTAAACCATATCTCTCAGAACCTCATCTACCTCTCTTTTAAATACCTCCAGGCATGGTGACTCAACAACTTCCCTAGGCAACCCATTGTTGCACTATGCTGGATCATGTTATTAAACACCAGGAAGTTGTATCTGGTGGCTTGTTAAAACCACAGTTTCTTGTAGGAATTGTTTTCTACATTGGATCTGCATCACTTATGTGCCAATTTGTGGGTGAGATTTCAATGCTGACCTCATGCAGGACGTTGATTCCTTCAGCAGCAACCTCAGTCTTCAGGTAAGGCTATGTTGTAGCTGTTAACAGCTCCTTTATATTATGTGAGGCAGACAGTAACTGAACATACTGACTTCTCAACCATCATCCATCAGCAAATGTTCAAGATACAGGGCAAAAAACCTAAATTCCTCCTCCAGGTTACTAGTAGGGAAGTGGGTTTGATTAGTGATTTGAAACAGATGTAAAGAAAGAAGAAACATAAAGATGACCAAGTAGACATGTATGGGCTATTACTTCATTATTTATATTTCTATTTTTTCTTCTATCATTCTCTTTGATTTAAGCTCATTGGAAAGTGACTGATGTTAAATATTGTGCAGTGTCAAACAGAGGGTGACATTTCAATTGGTTGGAATATTTTAGAGCTGTCAAAATAAACTTTAAATACCGCCAGGCTAGAGGGAAGAGGCCCTGGTGTCTTATTCATTGGGTTTTGAACTGAAATTTTCAAATGGTGATTGGATGTTGGCATTATTACTTTTTATGATGAAAAATGCAGAGTTTAATCAAACCCAGAACCAAAAGAGCAAATCAAAGTAAAAAGTGTCAGCTATGTCATTGGTATCTCTATGATGTGCAAAAAAGTTTCAGGTAATCTAGTAAAATGTGGGACATGATAAATGTTGTTTTGCCTTAAAAAGGATCAGGTGTGAACCAGAGATTTTGAAATGAATGACTGTACTATGTGCCAAGATAATAGTAAGCTAAATTTCTTATGTTCAGTTGGAAGACCTAATTATTCAAATTTATCCCTCCTATGGTAAGAAACCTCTTATCAGCTCTCTCTTCTCTGCTTAATTTCCTCACCTTCACATAGAATAGGTGCTGGGACAGTTTTTTCCTCTCTCTTTCAGTTATGGAGAGTAAGGGTGTTTCTAGTCCACTATCCTCTTTCTGTAGACCAGTGATCTACACCAGGGTACAGAAATATGCCCTTGAAATCTAAAACCAAAGATTTCCCTGTCTTTTTCAGCCCATGTTTGTAGCTTTGCCAAACAGCTGTACAGTAAGAACTGACCAGTTCTGCACATTTTCAGTGATTCACAGCACTCTCTGTGCAGCCCCTGCTGCAATTACCACTCTGTTGATGAGAATAACCTGACCAGCCATTTGCTTTTAAGGAAAATTGACTCCATGGCACAACAAAAACCCTGCTGTAAAATTAGAAGAGGTTCAAGGTGATTAACTTCCTTGTAGGCTCCCAGCTGGTTTCAGATGTGTGCTGCTGAGTTATTACAGAGTACCTGAGGTTCTTGGGAAAGCTTTGCTTTGTTTGGTCTCAGTTTCTCACTGACTGTTCACAACTAAGAGGCATTGTTCCACTGCTCTGCTCAGAATCTGTGAAGAGAGTCAACTTCTTGAGAGTACATTTCGTTTTACAGCAAACACACAAACCCTGGGTGCAATAACCTACACTTCAGTTTTTTCTGAAGAGAGATACCTGATTTACTCTGTCATGAAGGATTCTTACAATTTTATCTCATGGATTAGCATATTTTCATGGGTTTTAATAAATTTCAAAATAATACTTTATACTTTAATAAATTTCTTGAATAATACTTACAAGAAGGAGTATTTTTTAGAATTTCTTTAAATTACAGTGTGTTGATTAGAGAGAAAAAGTTGTCAGGTTTACCTTGAACTTTCAAAATCTGAGGGAGAAAAATGCCTTTCCCTTTCCATATTTTTGGTATCTTTTCTTTATAATGCATTTTAAAGACCTTGGGAATAGCATTTCTATTATCTTAAAAGAAAAAAAAAATACTTCAGGAGGCATAAATAAGAATGCATCTTTGTCTGTAGAATTCATTGAATGTTTCAATGATATGAGATATGCATGAATTTATCCTACAAAACCAACCATGTTGTTAGTGTACATCCATGGACAAAATGCAAAGGAATAGTAGCAAAAGCTTTAAAGGCAAATTCTCCCAAACTGGCAAGATCTGCAGGAGGATGAAGAGTTTGTTTAAGATTAGAGTGGACAGGAAGAATTTAAATTTATCTCTGATATGTTTTCTTTCCCCACTACATTTAAGCCAGTTTCCATAATGACTGTTACCTGCTTGGCTTCTAGAGTCCCTACAAGATTTTCTTTAGTGTTAAGGAGGTTACAAATACTGAGATAATTGTAAAACATGAGCCTCTGGCTGTGGCATCAGTGTCTCCTATGCAGTTTCTTCAGTTTGATTCTACTTTACGTTAGACACTCAGGGCATAGCACAGAAAGTCAATTTATTATAGCATATGTGAAACAGAAGAAAGGTTAAGCGTGAGAACCCAGCAGTCCAGATTATGCTCTGACTGCTTTTTCTGTCACCATTAAAGAAAGAAAGGGGACATACTGTCATTCTCCAGGTAGAACTGAATACAGATTGTGACATAGATTTATCAGTATTATAGTGTACATGAAACCTTGATGGGATTTTTTGGAAGGACACAGGCATATGATGCTCTGGTCATACTGTGAGAAGCCAGAGATATTGAGGCACTTTTTTTTTTTTTTTACTTTTTTTTTTTTTTTTTTTTCTTTGCGGGGAACACTCCCGCGAGAGCTAGAGTACTCTTCCATCTGGTCGTACGTCTGCCTCATACCCTGGCTCTGCACTAAATCAGCTGTTGGCAACTCTAACATGACAAAAACCCGCTTAAGTCATCAAAGCCCCAAACTTGCCTTCTGGTACACATAAAAAAGCAGAGATTAGTGACAGCACCAGCTTCTGTTTTTCAAAAACCAAAACAGGTTGACAACAAAGCTCATTCATGTCTGCATTTAAAGGTTCAGATACTCTTTGCCTTATTAAGTAATTACTATTTCAAACCTCTCAAATCCCTAGCTGAAAGACTGATTACATATTACCCTGACTGTGCTGTTTACTCTAATTTAGATTTATGACTATGTCACTTTAAAGAATGAGTCTCTCGTATCAGACACAGAAATATTTGTTTCATTTTTCCTATGGAATACAAAGTTTCATTTACAGGCAAAATCCCAAGACCTTCCATATGATGGGAATAAATTATGTACCTTTACATGGCACTTTTGTGAGTTCTAAATTAAGGAATGGTAAACATGATCTGAAAAGAAGCATTTTATGCAGTGAGAAAAAGAATAAATCCATTAGCCCCTATAAATTGCAACATTTAGCAG
>NW_010286354.1:79201-85140 GCF_000700745.2 Antrostomus carolinensis
TCTTACATAGTGTTAAAAAGCCTTTTAGCCTTTAAGTATTGATTAGGAGCAAAGAGTGAATAAATTCTGCTTGCTTTAAAGGTAAAATTTTCATTTTGATTATTTTAGTGCACCATATCTAAGCTTGTTTGAAACAGGCAAACAAACTCAAAAAAGCAGTATAATACAGCGTTTCTTTACAGTAGCAGAGTGCCATAGTTCCCGTCAATGCAAAGGTTAAATGTTTTGTGGCCTTTGACAATTACAGTTATACTACACAGGGAATTAATTTACCAAACTCTTCTTGTATTCTTCTACTCAGTCACTATATGCTGAAAAACAGTAAAAAACCCAACTGTTACCTCTTAAATTGTCTTGTCACTGTCATATTGTTGCCCCTTTTCATGGTCAGCCCAAGCTGCCACATGACTAATCTGAGAGTTTGAGCACATCAAGCAAAATCTGATCTGAAAGCTATCATGCAGGTGCATGGACACATGAGATGCCTGTAATGCATTTAAGTGTGAGTAAAAAATACATGAATGGAAAGTTGTTACATGGTGTACCAAGCTGTAACATGTGCCTAGTTACCAGTTACTGCCATTTCATTGTGCAGCTGTTGCATGTCACTGCTGGGAGAGAGTCACCATGGAAGATATAAAAGAGGTTATAAAATTTCTGGTGGGGATTGATCCCTTGATCCCCAAGGCAAGAGCCAATCCTGTAATTGATATCCCTCAGCCAAGAGATGAGCATCAAGCCTTAGATTACTTTGGATGACCCTTCCCAGCCCCCCCCCCGCCACTGTAGCTCCAGGCTCTCCATCTCAGCCCTAACCATAAACCTTGGCTGAGCCACAGGTCAGGGACTGCACTCTCTCCAAAGATTAAATATTCCTTGGAGGAGAACGTGAATATCAGTCTTGGCTGGCCTGGGAACATGCTTCCCAGACCCCCTGTGACAACAGCTGTGAAAATTTTATTTCTCTCAGCCTTAAGTCAAACACTTGGTGGACTCACAGGCAAGGCACCCCAGCCCCTCACAACTAAAAATCTTCAGTGCAGAGAGTTTTTATACCCCTTTATTTCCCTTGATAGTCCATATCCAACTCTACTTCAGCTTTAGCCCTGGGCTTTCTTTGTCTCTCAAATCTCATCCTAATCAAATCCATGGGCACAGGACTATTTAGGTGTTAAATTTTGAAAAGCAGATAAAATGGCCACTACTTCTTAGAGGTCTTTATGAATATCTGTTATCTTCATCTTTTCATCGTCATCCTAAATTACAGCATAACTTTTTTCTGCAAGGCTGATTATTCAGTGAAAAACCCACTGCAGGCTACTCTGCAGGTCACAAATACACCATAAATACAGTTTATTTAAATATTTGAAAAAATATATGTACATGGAAACTTCGTGCTTGTAAAAATTTTCTACAAGTTAAAACTGTTGCACTACACTGTATGGCTAACATAGGTCATTGTATGTCATTATTAAAATAGAACAAAATGAAAGATTTTTCAAAATATAAATGGTGGAGATGAAGCCCACTATCCACAAGGTACAAGCAAGCATTTTTGCTTGATATTTCAGAGTACAAATATGCTGGACTGTTGCTTAGTAGGAAAAAAATTGGAAGTCTGATAAGATGTGTAGAGAAAATGTTTACTGCAGTGCATGTAACAACTTTCTTCGCCTTCTAAAGTTCCCTTTATACTTTAGAATTCTAGTTATTAACCTGAAATTAATGGGGTGAAGGTGAGTGAAAAGCAAAGTATATGGATAGAAATATATGCAATTTAATACTATTCATGTAAATTACAGGGAAATTAATGAACGACAAAAAATTATTAAGGTACTGTAGGGACAGACAATATATATCCAAAGAAAATATATAAAGAAAGCATAGTGCTCTAAAAGAGGTAGTGAAACTTGTTCCAAGCTGGTATACTTGCACAAGTAAATCACCAATGGCTCACTTTTTAGTAGTACAAACAACTTCTCATTGTTGTGTCCTTTTCTTCCCCTCATTTTTTTTTTTTTAAGATTATATAAAAAAAAAAAAAAATTTTGTTTTGATTTTCAGTTAAAGGGGACAGGAGTGAACACTATTTAGCAACATTCTAGAGGAGATTTTGCAAAGGTAGACAAGCTAAGTAGACACATCATTGAAAATACTGCAACAGTATACCAGAACACATCAGGTCAATATATACAAACTTAATGAATTGTGCAGTAAGCACCAGAAAAAAATTCAACATTCATAATATAACTGTGTCAGTATATATCTTTCTGATACTTAAAAGTATGTTAAAAGTAAGTACCAGGAAAACAAACAAACAAACAAAAAAACCCCCCAAAAACCACAAAAGATTCATAATATGACTTCCAATATATGTCTTTCTGGTACTTAAGAACTTGTTAAATGTTTTAAAGGAAGGTGGGGAACGGGATGAAATATTTTCTTTTTTGAAATGTTGGCTTACGTGTGACGAACTTTCAGAGGTATTAGTTTTAACTTGTTTTGGATCTCAGAGCTCAACTGTGGCTGGTGCTTCTGCAAACAGAAGTGGAACAGAGCTGAGAAGTGCAAATAAATGCCATCAGCCACCTTATATCAGAAACCCTGAGCACAACTTAGGCTTATGGATGCTGAGTTAGATCTCACAGCTTATAAATTGTTGTTTTCTGTGTGTGCACCACAAGTCCAGTGATTCAGATGTTTTGTGTGATGCTGTAGGTAAGAACCATCCCAGTTTTGATGAGTTGTCCGTGTCCATTGAGGTTCTTTCAAGCTGTGAACTAGGTGACAGATCCCGTGGGACCACTCTGTAATATAACAATGGTCAGAAACCACCATATGTGGTAGAAAGTGGAAAATAGGATAAGCTTTTAAAAACCTAGAGTACACATGCACCAATAATTCATATATCAAGCTGTGTGGAAACAACTGGGTTAAGTGATCTGCTGATTCGCTTGGATCTTAAGATCTCATGATTCCTTTCTAGAACATACTTAATTATTCTTCACTGATGTGAACTCCAATTTTAAAAGTGATTCATCATTGAGAAACAAAGTCATACTGACTTTGAATTAAACTTAGAAAATAATTTAGGTACTCTTGAAAAATTTACAAAGGTTGTTTACAAAAGTTATTTAATGAATTAACATCAGATTGTTTTTCTTTATACTTTAATGATTGTGAGTTTTAGTGTAACTTGTAATTTTGTTTTTATTGTAAAATGTCAATAGCATATTAAAGATGTAAACCTAAAGACATTGAATTTTAAGAGGTCTGGCTTTTGACGAAATATGAAAAAAAAACAAAACTAGAAAGATGTAATTCAGTTTTCCTGAACTAAATTATTTTCTTTGCTTTCCAAGAAATAAGGTTTATGTAAATCCTTTCCTCCTGCTGTTACTGCACATCTTATTACAACATTAAATTTATCACCCAGGCTGGTATGGAAGAATCAGCAAGTATCAATCTTAGCATTAGACGATCCTATTGATTGCAAAACCTGTTGTTGATCAACCATGTAAAAGTTATCTTCATTCTGTGATATTTACAGGTTTCACATCTAGTACTTTATCAAATGATGTGAACACATATTTTTTATTTTTTGTATTTTATTCATGTTGTGCTTCATAGAAAGACCAAATTCTCTTCCCTTTGCACAGTGCAAAATGTTGTCATTGACCTCAAGGAGATCTGATTAACCATGTGCGTGGAAAAACCTTACATAGCTGAACTAAACATAATTGAAGCCATATACATTACTTGTAAAGTTTATAGAATCAGAAAGTTAATGAGATTTGTTATAAATGTTTTGAGCATGCTGTCAATAAAATGTTCTAATTAATTCCTATGAAAAAACTGTCAGTGCCCCTTTCTACAGTCCTCTTAGAATTATAGAATAGTTTGGGTTGGAAGGGACCTTTAAAGACCACATGGTCCAACCCTCCTGCACTGAGCAAGGACATCTTCAACTAGATCAGGTTGCTCAGAATCCTGTCCAGTTTGACTTTGAATGTTTCCAGGTATGGGGCTTCTACCACCTCTCTGGGTAATATGTTCCAGTGTTTCACCACCCTCAGCATAAAAAATTTCTTCCTTGTATCTAGTCTGAATCTACCCTCTTTTAGCTTAAAAACATTTCCCCTTGTCCTGCTGCAATAGACTCTGCTAAAAAAATCATCCCCATCTTTCTTATAGGCCCCCTTTAAGTGTTAAAAAGCCGTAATAAGATCTCCCCTAAGCCTTCTCTTCTCCAGGCTGAACAATCCTAACTCTCAGCCTTTCCTCATAGGAGAGGTGTTCCATCCCTCTGATAATTTTTGTGGCCCTCCTCTGGACCTGCTTCAACAGATCCATGTCATTCTTGTGCTGAGGGTTCCAGAGCTGGATTCAATACTGCAGGTGGGGTCTCATTAGCGCAGAGTAGAGGGGCAGAATCATCTCCCTTGACCTACTGGCCATGCTTCTTTTGATGTAGCCTAGGACACAGTTGATCTTCTGGGCTGTAGGCGCACATTGCTGGATCATGTTGAGCTTTTCATCCACCAGGACCCCCAAGTCCTTTTCCACCTGGCTGCTCTCAATGTCCCCATCCTCCAGCCTGTATTGATACTGGGGTTCCCCTGTCCCAGGTGTAGGATCTGGCACTTGGCTTGTTGACTCTCATGAGGTTCACACAGGACCCCTTCTCGGGCTTGTCCAGGTCCTTCTGGATGGCATCCCATCCCTCAAGCGTGTCAACTGCACCAGTCAGCTTGGTGTCATCTGCAAACTTGCTGAGGGTGCACTCAATCCTACTGTCTACATCATTGATGAAGATATTAAACAGTATTTGTCCCAGTACTTCTCTGTATTGGGGCATCACTTGTCACCGATGTCCATCTGGACATTGAGCTATCGACCACTACTCTCTGGATGTGACCATCCAATCAATTCCTTATCCACCAAACAGTCCACCCATCAAATCCATATCTCTCCAGTTTAGAGACAAGGATGTTGTAGCGGACCGTGTCAATGGCCTTACAGAAGTCCAGACAGGTGACATCCATAGGTCTTCCCCTGTCCACTGATGACAGAAGGCCACTGGGTTGGTCAGGTACGACTTGTCCTTGGTGAAGCCAAGCTGGCTGTCTTGAATCACCTTCCTGCCCTACATGTTCTTCAGCATAGATTCTTGGAGGATCTGTTCTGTGATCTTCCCAGGTGCAGAGGTGAGGCTGACAGAAAGCTTAAAATGCAGAAGTTCATCCTCAATATGTTTGTTGAATGACTGTAATTATAATTTAATTATGTAGCACTCATTCTTCCATATTTCTTTGCAGCAGACAATTTACCAGTTAGAAATGTGACATCTCGGATAATGGTATACTACAAGTATCTTCAAAGGTACCTGGTACAACTTGGCACATTTTAGTTTTGCAATTTTCCAGAACTCAGAACTCAGAACTTTGTATCCCTGCAGTAGTCATTAGGAATGGGAAGGCTCATTTCATTGATTGCACTGTGAGAAGGTTGTTCAGGTTCAGATGGAGCAGAAAGGTTAGTGGAATATCTGTTAAATGCTTCAGTGGTCTGTGACAAATCTCCAGTCCTGCTCTTATCACAGCTGATGAATTTAATTTTTAGGAGATGTTAAAACTGAGTACATCCTCATGCTTTCCAAGGCTACAGAAACAATTGAATATATACAAAATGGTAACTTAGATAATAGCAATCTCCTTGCTTTTATATGGAAATTATTATCATTTAGAATCAGTCAGTGAAGAATTCTCAGATTGTCCCACTAAAAATGTTATGTTCAATATATTTTTCTTTGGTTTTAATGAATGAAACTCTGCCAATAAACATTTCTGTGTATATTCTGGGATGTGGTAGCCAAGTCAGATACTTTAAAATGGTAGCATAAAATGAGAAATTAATATGTGGAAATGAGGCACCAGCTG